>NW_027362762.1:972679798-972900855 GCF_046119375.1 Phyllobates terribilis
GCTCAGGAACAGCACAGGGTGGAGCCGCTCAGGAACAGCACAGGGTGGAGACGCTCAGGAACAGCACAGGGTGGAGACGCTCAGGAACAGCACAGGGTGGAGCCGCTCAGGAACAGCACAGGGTGGAGCCGCTCAGGAACAGCACAGAGTGGAGCCGCTCAGGAACAGCACAGGGTGGAGACGCTCAGGAACAGCACAGGGTGGAGACGCTCAGGAACAGCACAGGGTGGAGCCGCTCAGGAACAGCACAGGGTGGAGCCGCTCAGGAACAGCACAGGGTGGAGCCGCTCAGGAACAGCACAGGGTGGAGACGCTCAGGAACAGCACAGGGTGGAGCCGCTCAGGAACAGCACAGGGTGGAGCCGCTCAGGAACAGCACAGGGTGGAGCCGCTCAGGAACAGCACAGGGTGGAGCCGCTCAGGAACAGCACAGGGTGGAGCCGCTCAGGAACATCACAGGGTGGAGCCGCTCAGGAACAGCACAGGGTGGAGCCGCTCAGGAACAGCACAGGGTGGAAACCCTCAGGAACATCACAGGGTGGAGCCGCTCAGGAACAGCACAGGGTGGAGACGCTCAGGAACATCACAGGGTGGAGCCGCTCAGGAACAGCACAGGGTGGAGCCGCTCAGGAACATCACAGGGTGGAGCCGCTCAGGAACAGCACAGGGTGGAGCCGCTCAGGAACAGCACAGGGTGGAGCTGCTCAGGAACAGCACAGGGTTGAGCCGCTCAGGAACAGCACAAGGTGGAGCCGCTCAGGAACAGCACAGGGTGGAGAAGCTCAGGAACAGCACAGGGTGGAGACGCTCAGGAACAGCACAAGGTGGAGCCGCTCAGGAACAGCACAGGGTGGAGCCGCTCAGGAACAGCACAGGGTGGAGCCGCTCAGGAACAGCACAGGGTGGAGCCGCTCAGGAACAGCACAGGGTGGAGACGCTCAGGAACAGCACAGGGTGGAGACGCTCAGGAACAGCACAGGGTGGAGACGCTCAGGAACAGCACAGGGTGGAGACGCTCAGGAACAGCACAGGGTGGAGCCGCTCAGGAACAGCACAGGGTGGAGCCGCTCAGGAACAGCACAGGGTGGAGACGCTCAGGAACAGCACAGGGTGGAGCCGCTCAGGAACAGCACAAGGTGGAGCCGCTCAGGAACAGCACAGGGTGGAGCCGCTCAGGAACAGCACAGGGTGGAGCCGCTCAGGAACAGCACAGGGTGGAGCCGCTCAGGAACAGCACAGGGTGGAGACGCTCAGGAACAGCACAGGGTGGAGACGCTCAGGAACATCACAGGGTGGAGCCGCTCAGGAACAGCACAGGGTGGAGCCGCTCAGGAACAGCACAAGGTGGAGCCGCTCAGGAACAGCACAAGGTGGAGCCGCTCAGGAACAGCACAGGGTGGAGCCGCTCAGGAACAGCACAGGGTGGAGCCGCTCAGGAACAGCACAGGGTTGAGCCGCTCTGGAACAGCACAAGGTGGAGCCACTCAGGAACAGCACAGGGTGGAGCCGCACAGGAACAGCACAGGGTGGAGACGCTCAGAAACAGCACAGGGTGGAGCCGCTCAGGAACATCACAGGGTGGAGCCGCTCAGGAACAGCACAGGGTGGAGCCGCTCAGGAACAGCACAGGGTGGAGACGCTCAGGAACATCACACGGTGGAGCCGCTCAGGAACAGCACAGGGTGGAGACGCTCAGGAACATCACAGGGTGGAGCCGCTCAGGAACAGCACAGGGTGGAGCCGCTCAGGAACAGCACAGGGTGGAGCCGCTCAGGAACAGCACAGGGTGGAGCCGCTCAGGAACAGCACAGGGTGGAGCCGCTCAGGAACAGCACAGGGTTGAGCCGCTCAGGAACAGCACAAGGTGGAGCCGCTCAGGAACAGCACAGGGTGGAGCCGCTCAGGAACAGCACAGGGTGGAGCCGCTCAGGAACAGCACAGGGTGGAGCCGCTCAGGAACAGCACAGGGTGGAGCCGCTCAGGAACAGCACAGGGTGGAGCTGCTCAGGAACAGCACAGGGTGGAGCCGCTCAGGAACAGCACAGGGTGGAGCTGCTCAGGAACAACACAGGGTGGAGCCGCTCAGGAACAACACAGGGTGGAGCTGCTCAGGAACAGCACAGGGTGGAGCCGCTCAGGAACAGCACAGGGTGGAGCCGCCAGGGTGGAGCCGCTCAGGAACAGTACAGACACTAGAATCTAGGTTAGCCAGGAACTGTCCAGGACAGGTGATGGCGACATGTCCAGAGCCCCCACAATAGAGGCTTACATTTCCTCTACGTCACCTCTCCTTCTCTAATACAGAGAGAGGTTTTTCGGATGAGGGAGAAGGTTGCATCTGGAAGTGGATATGACGTTGATCCACGGTAATGATCCCCACTGAAATTTGCGGGCATGAGTACGTTTGACTCTGGGCCTGAGTTGTGCAAATCCAGAAGTTGTCTCTGCAACTCAATAATTTATTTTTGCTGACCCAACACCTGTGTTTGTAACTTAGAAAATTTTTCTTGGTACGTGGCACCAAAATTCTGAAGTTCTGCAACAGCACCAGCAAGTAGCATAGTAAGGGAAAGCCAGTAATCGATACACAGGAGAAGCAGTATGACCTTGTAGGAGGCAGCAGGTTGTGTAGTCAGGGAAAGCCAGTAATCGATACACAGGAGAAGCAGTATGAACTTGTAGGAGGCAGCAGGTTGTGTAGTCAGGGAAAGCCAGTAATCGATACACAGGAGAAGCAGTATGACCTTGTAGGAGGCAGCAGGTTGTGTAGTCAGGGAAAGCCAGTAATCGATACACAGGAGAAGCAGTATGACCTTGTAGGAGGCAGCAGGTTGTGTAGTCAGGGAAAGCCAGTAATCGATACACAGGAGAAGCAGTATGAACTTGTAGGAGGCAGCAGGTTGTGTAGTCAGGGAAAGCCAGTAATCGATACACAGGAGAAGCAGTATGACCTTGTAGGAGGCAGCAGGTTGTGTAGTCAGGGAAAGCCAGTAATCGATACACAGGAGAAGCAGTATGACCTTGTAGGAGGCAGCAGGTTGTGTAGTCAGGGAAAGCCAGTAATCGATACACAGGAGAAGCAGTATGACCTTGTAGGAGGCAGCAGGTTGTGTAGTCAGGGAAAGCCAGTAATCGATACACAGGAGAAGCAGTATGACCTTGTAGGAGGCAGCAGGTTGTGTAATAAGGGAAAGCCAGTAATCGATACACAGGAGAAGCAGTATGAACTTGTAGGAGGCAGCAGGTTGTGTAGTCAGGGAAAGCCAGTAATCGATATACAGGAGAAGCAGTATGACCTTGTAGGAGGCAGCAGGTTGTGTAGTCAGGGAAAGCCAGTAATCGATACACAGTAGAAGCAGTATGACCTTGTAGGAGGCAGCAGGTTGTGTAGTAAGGGAAAGCCAGTAATCGATACACAGGAAAAGCAGTATGAACTTGTAGGAGGCAGCAGGTTGTGTAGTCAGGGAAAGCCAGTAATCGATACACAGGAGAAGCAGTATGAACTTGTAGGAGGCAGCAGGTTGTGTAGTCAGGGAAAGCCAGTAATTGATACACAGGAGAAGCAGTAGGAGGCAGCAGGTTGTGTAGTCAGGGAAAACCAGGATTCGATACACAGGAGAAGCAGTATGAACTTGTAGGAGGCAGCAGGTTGTGTAGTCAGGGAAAACCAGTAATCGATACACAGGAGAAGCAGTATGAACTTGTAGGAGGCAGCAGGTTGGGTAGTCAGGGAAAAACAGGATTCGATACACAGGAGAAGCAGTATGACCTTGTAGGAGGCAGCAGGTTGTGTAGTCAGGGAAAGCCAGTAATCGATACACAGGAGAAGCAGTATGAACTTGTAGGAGGCAGCAGGTTGTGTAGTCAGGGAAAACCAGGATTCGATACACAGGAGAAGCAGTATGACCTTGTAGGAGGCAGCAGGTTGTGTAGTCAGGGAAAGCCAGTAATCGATACACAGGAGAAGCAGTATGAACTTGTAGGAGGCAGCAGGTTGTGTAGTCAGGGAAAACCAGGATTCGATACACAGGAGAAGCAGTATGAACTTGTAGGAGGCAGCAGGTTGTGTAGTAAGGGAAAATCAGTAATCGATACACAGGAGAAGCAGTATGAACTTGTAGGAGGCAGCAGGTTGTGTAGTCAGGGAAAGCCAGTAATCGATACACAGGAGAAGCAGTATGAACTTGTAGGAAGCAGCAGGTTGTGTAGTAAGGGAAAGCCAGTAATCGATACACAGGAGAAGCAGTATGAACTTGTAGGAGGCAGCAGGTTGTGTAGTCAGGGAAAGCCAGTAATCGATACACAGGAGAAGCAGTATGACCTTGTAGGAGGCAGCAGGTTGTGTAGTCAGGGAAAGCCAGTAATCGATACACAGGAGAAGCAGTATGACCTTGTAGGAGGCAGCAGGTTGTGTAGTAAGGGAAAGCCAGTAATCGATACACAGGAAAAGCAGTATGAACTTGTAGGAGGCAGCAGGTTGTGTAGTCAGGGAAAGCCAGTAATCGATACACAGGAGAAGCAGTATGAACTTGTAGGAGGCAGCAGGTTGTGTAGTCAGGGAAAGCCAGTAATTGATACACAGGAGAAGCAGTAGGAGGCAGCAGGTTGTGTAGTCAGGGAAAACCAGGATTCGATACACAGGAGAAGCAGTATGAACTTGTAGGAGGCAGCAGGTTGTGTAGTCAGGGAAAACCAGTAATCGATACACAGGAGAAGCAGTATGAACTTGTAGGAGGCAGCAGGTTGGGTAGTCAGGGAAAAACAGGATTCGATACACAGGAGAAGCAGTATGACCTTGTAGGAGGCAGCAGGTTGTGTAGTCAGGGAAAGCCAGTAATCGATACACAGGAGAAGCAGTATGACCTTGTAGGAGGCAGCAGGTTGTGTAGTCAGGGAAAGCCAGGATTCAATACACAGGAGAAGCAGTATCAACTTGTAGGAGGCAGCAGGTTGTGTAGTCAGGGAAAACCAGTAATCGATACACAGGAGAAGCAGTATGACCTTGTAGGAGGCAGCAGGTTGTGTAGTAAGGGAAAGCCAGTAATCGATACACAGGAGAAGCAGTATGACCTTGTAGGAGGCAGCAGGTTGTGTAGTCAGGGAAAGCCAGTAATCGATACACAGGAGAAGCAGTATGAACTTGTAGGAGGCAGCAGGTTGTGTAGTCAGGGAAAGCCAGTAATCGATACACAGGAGAAGCAGTATGAACTTGTAGGAGGCAGCAGGTGAAGGAAGAGCTTGAGCTTAGGCTGGGAGCTCAATGATCTTGCAAGGAAGGAGGTGCCAGGCCAGGTTTATATAGGGTGTTCAATCAGGAACTTACAAGATTAAGCCAATTAGAAGCAATACAGGGTGGAGCTGCTCAGGAACAGCACTGGTACTAGAATCTAGGTTAGCCGGGAACTGTCCAGCAAGCTGATGAATAGCTCAGAGGGAAGAGCTGCCGACTGGTGCATAAAAGCTGCTGGGTTCGAGTCCTGATATTAACAGACAAACCCTAAGATAGAAACAACATGAGCATATACCCTGCAGTAACAGTAATAGTGCATATAAATAACATAGGGGACTTAGTAAACACTGTTTTTGATCAAAAAAGCGTAAAAGCCATCCCACCGCAACAAGGTGTACCCCAATGGGGAAGGTCAAATCCTCTAGCATTAAAATCTCAACTTGTGTCTGATGACACTGTTAAATGGCCACAGTGCAGTGTGAACATGCTCTTATATGTTGTATGTATACCACCTTTTTCTCCGGCTCATTTATTTGGTTTTGCAGTAGTTTTTTGCACTTTGTACAATTAGCGGTGTGGCTCCCTTCATTCACCTGGGCATTTCATTTATATAGCTTCCCATGGCCAGATGTCTGACCAGTCGGACCCCAGTCTTGCTCTGCCCATCTACACTGAGGTCGTCTGACACAAAGAGAGGATAGGACCGTCTCGATTGGGGTACACCTTGTCACGTTGGCATGGCTTTTATACTTTTTTGATCAAAAACAGTGTTTATTAAGTCCCTTATGTTATTTATATGCACTATTACTATTTATTTTCAACAGGGTATTTGCTCATTTTGTTTCTATCTTAGGTTTTGTCTGTTAAATTGCCACAGTGTGAACGTGCTCTTATACATTGCATGTATACCAACTTATGCTTTGGCTCATATCTTTTGTTTTGCATTGATCATGTCGCAGAACTATGAGCACAATTCTGGCTGTGGCTGTTGGCACACTGATAAGGCAGCAGAACTGAGAGTGCAGCTCTGGATGCAGCTGTTGGCACACTGATAAGGCAGCAGAACTGAGAGTGCAGCTCTGGATGCAGCTGTTGGTACACTGATGAGACAACAGAACTGTGAGTGCAGCTCTGGATGAAACTGTTTTTACACTGATGAGGCAGCAGAACTGTGAGTGCAGCTCTGGATGCGGCTGTCAGTACACTGATGAGGCAGCAGAACCGTGAGGGCAGCTCTGAATGCTGCTGCTGGTATACTGATGAGGCAGTAGAATTGTAAGTGCAGCTCTGGATGCATCTGTCAGTACACTGATGAGGCAGCAGAACTGTGAGTACAGATCTGGATGCAGCTGCTGGTATACTGATCAGACAGTAGAATTGTAAGTGCAGCTCTGAATGTGGCTGTCAGTACACTGATAAGGCAGCAGAATTGTAAGTGCAGCTCTAGATGTGGCTGTCAGTACACTGATGAGGCAGCAGAACTGTGAGTGCAGCTCTGGATGCAGCTGTGAGTACACTGATGAGGCAGCAGAACCGTGAATGCAGCTCTGGATGCGGCTGTCAGTACACTGATGAGGCAGCATGACTGTGAGTGCAGCTCTGAATGTAGCTGGTGGTACACTGTTGAGTCAGCAGAACTGAGAGTGCAGCTCAGGATGCAGTTATTGGTACATTGATGAGGCAGAAGAACTGTGAGTGCAGCTCTGGATGCAACTGTTGGCACACTAATGAGGCAGCAGAACTGTGAGTGCAGCTCTGGATGTAGCTGTTGGAACACTGATGAGGCAGCAGAACTGTGAGTTCAGCTCTGGATGCAGCTGTCAGTACATTGATGAGGCAGCTGAACTGTGAGTACAGCTCTGGATGCGGCTGTCAGTACACTGATGAGGCAGCAGAACTGTGAGTGCAGCTCTGGATGCAGCTGTTGGTACACTGATGAGGCAGCAGAACTGTGAGTGCAGCTCTGGATGCAGCTGTTGGTACACTGATGAGGCAGCAGAACTGTGAGTGCAGCTCTGGATGCAGCTGTTGGTACACTGATAAGGCAGCAGAACTGTGAGTGCAGCTCTGGATGCAGCTGTTGGTACACTGATGAGACAGCAGAACTGTGAGTGCAGCTCTGAATGGTGCTGCTGGTATACTGATGAGGCAGTAGAATTGTAAGTGCAGCTCTGGATGCGGCTGTCAGTACACTGATGAGGCAGCAGAACTGTGAGTACAGTTCTGGCTGTAGATGTTGGCACACTGATGAGGCAGCAGAACTGTGAGTGCAGCTCTGGATGCAGCTGTTGGTACACTGATGAGACAGCAGAACTGTGAGTGCAGCTCTGAATGAAACTGTTTTTACACTGATGAGGCAGCAGAACTGTAAGTGCAGCTCAGGATATAGCTGTTGGTACACTGATGAGGCAGCAGAACTGTGAGTACAGCTCTGGATGCAGCTGTCAGTACACTGATGAGGCAGCAGAACCGTGAGGGCAGCTCTGAATGCTGCTGCTGGTACACTGATGAGGCAGTAGAATTGCAAGTGCAGCTCTGGATGCCGCTGTCAGTACACTGATGAGGCAGCAGAACCGTGAGGGCAGCTCTGAATGCTGCTGCTGGTATACTGATCAGGCAGTAGAATTGTAAGTGAAGCTCTGAATGTGGCTGTCAGTACACTGATAAGGCAGCAGAATTGTGAGTGCAGCTCTAGATGTGGCTGTCAGTACACTGATGAGGCAGCAGAACTGTGAGTGCAGCTCTGGATGCAGCTGTGAGTACACTGATGAGGCAGCAGAACTGAGAGTGCAGCTCAGGATGCAGTTATTGGTACATTGATGAGGCAGAAGAACTGTGAGTGCAGCTGTGGATGCAACTGTTGGTAAACTAATGAGGCAGCAGAACTGTGAGTGCAGCTCTGGATGTAGCTGTTGGTACACTGATGAGGCAGCAGAACTGTGAGTTCAGCTCTGGATGCAGCTGTCAGTACATTGATGAGGAAGCCGAACTGTGAGTGCAGCTCTGGATGCGGCTGTCAGTACACTGATGAGGCAGCAGAACTGTGAGTACAGCTCTGGATGCAGCTGTTGGTACACTGATGAGGCAGCAGAACTGTGAGTGCAGCTCTGGATGCAGCTGTTGGTACACTGATGAGGCAGCAGAACTGTGAGTGCAGCTCTGGATGCAGCTGTTGGTACACTTATGAGGCAGCAGAACTGTGAGTGCAACTCTGGATGCAGCTGTTGGTACACTGATGAGGCAGCAGAACTGTGAGTGCAGCTCTGGATGCCGCTGTCATTGCACTGATGAGGCAGCAGAATTGTGAGTGCAGCTCTGGATGCCGCTGTCATTGCACTGATGAGGCAGCAGAACTGTGAGTGCAGCTCTGGATGCAGCTGTTGGTACACTGATGAGGCAGCAGAACTCTGAGTGCAGCTCTGGATGCAGCTGTTGTTACACTGATAAGGCAGCAGAACTGTGAGTGCAGCTGTGGATGCAGCTGTTACACTGATGAGGCAGCAGAACTCTGAGTGCAGCTCTGGATGCCGCTGTCATTGCACTGATGAGGCAGCAGAACTGTGAGTGCAGCTCTGGATGCTGCTGTCATTGCACTGATGAGGCAGCAGAACTGTGAGTGCAGCTCTGGATGCCACTGTCATTGCACTGATGAGGCAGCATGACTGTGAGTGCAGCTCTGAATGTAGCTGGTGGTACACTGTTGAGACAGCAGAACTGAGAGTGCAGCTCAGGATGCAGTTATTGGTACATTGATGAGGCAGAAGAACTGTGAGTGCAGCTCTGGATGCAACTGTTGGCACACTAATGAGGCAGCAGAACTGTGAGTGCAGCTCTGGATGTAGCTGTTGGTTCACTGATGAGGCAGCAGAACTGTGAGTTCAGCTCTGGATGCAGCTGTCAGTACATTGATGAGGCAGCTGAGCTGTGAGTACAGCTCTGGATGCGTCTGTCAGTACACTGATGAGGCAGCAGAACTGTGAGTGCAGCTCTGGATGCAGCTGTTGGTACACTGATGAGGCAGCAGAACTGTGAGTGCAGCTCTGGATGCGGCTGTCAGTACACTGATGAGGCAGCAGAACTGTGAGTACAGCTCTGGATGCAGCTGTTGGTACACTGATGAGGCAGCAGAACTGTGAGTGCAGCTCTGGATGCAGCTGTTGGTACACTTATGAGGCAGCAGAACTGTGAGTGCAACTCTGGATGCAGCTGTTGGTACACTGATGATGCAGCAGAACTGTGAGTGCAGCTCTGGATGCCACTGTCATTGCACTGATGAGGCAGCAGAACTGTGAGTGCAGCTCTGGATGCTGCTGTCATTGCACTGATGAGGCAGCAGAACTGTGAGTGCAGCTCTGGATGGAGCTGTTGGTACACTTATGAGGCAGCAGAACTGTGAGTGCAGCACTGGATGCAGCTGTTGTTACACTGATGATGCAGCAGAACTGTGAGTGCAACTCTGGATGCCGCTGTCATTGCACTGATGAGGCAGCAGAACTGTGAGTGCAGCTCTGGATGCCGCTGTCTTTGCACTGATGAGGCAGCAGAGCTGTGAGTGCAGCTCTCGATGCCGCTGTCATTGCACTGATGAGGCAGCAGAACTGTGAGTGCAGCTCTGAATGTAGCTGGTGGTACACTGTTGAGACAGCAGAACTGAGAGTGCAGCTCAGGATGCAGTTATTGGTACATTGATGATGCAGAAGAACTGTGAGTGCAGCTCTGGATGCAACTGTTGGCACACTAATGAGGCAGCAGAACTGTGAGTGCAGCTCTGGATGTAGCTGTTGGTTCACTGATGAGGCAGCAGAACTGTGAGTTCAGCTCTGGATGCAGCTGTCAGTACATTGATGAGGCAGCTGAGCTGTGAGTACAGCTCTGGATGCGTCTGTCAGTACACTGATGAGGCAGCAGAACTGTGAGTGCAGCTCTGGATGCAGCTGTTGGTACACTGATGAGGCAGCAGAACTGTGAGTGCAGCTCTGGATGCGGCTGTCAGTACACTGATGAGGCAGCAGAACTGTGAGTACAGCTCTGGATGCAGCTGTTGGTACACTGATGAGGCAGCAGAACTGTGAGTGCAGCTCTGGATGCAGCTGTTGGTACACTTATGAGGCAGCAGAACTGTGAGTGCAACTCTGGATGCAGCTGTTGGTACACTGATGATGCAGCAGAACTGTGAGTGCAGCTCTGGATGCCACTGTCATTGCACTGATGAGGCAGCAGAACTGTGAGTGCAGCTCTGGATGCTGCTGTCATTGCACTGATGAGGCAGCAGAACTGTGAGTGCAGCTCTGGATGGAGCTGTTGGTACACTTATGAGGCAGCAGAACTGTGAGTGCAGCACTGGATGCAGCTGTTGTTACACTGATGATGCAGCAGAACTGTGAGTGCAGCTCTGGATGCCGCTGTCATTGCACTGATGAGGCAGCAGAACTGTGAGTGCAGCTCTGGATGCCGCTGTCTTTGCACTGATGAGGCAGCAGAGCTGTGAGTGCAGCTCTCGATGCCGCTGTCATTGCACTGATGAGGCAGCAGAACTGTGAGTGCAGCTCTGAATGTAGCTGGTGGTACACTGTTGAGACAGCAGAACTGAGAGTGCAGCTCAGGATGCAGTTATTGGTACATTGATGATGCAGAAGAACTGTGAGTGCAGCTCTGGATGCAACTGTTGGCACACTAATGAGGCAGCAGAACTGTGAGTGCAGCTCTGGATGTAGCTGTTGGTACACTGATGAGGCAGCAGAACTGTGAGTTCAGCTCTGGATGCAGCTGTCAGTACATTGATGAGGCAGCTGAGCTGTGAGTACAGCTCTGGATGCGTCTGTCAGTACACTGATGAGGCAGCAGAACTGTGAGTGCAGCTCTGGATGCAGCTGTTGGTACACTGATGAGGCAGCAGAACTGTGAGTGCAGCTCTGGATGCGGCTGTCAGTACACTGATGAGGCAGCAGAACTGTGAGTACAGCTCTGGATGCA
The DNA here is from genome assembly GCF_046119375.1 of Phyllobates terribilis. NCBI lineage: Eukaryota > Metazoa > Chordata > Amphibia > Anura > Dendrobatidae > Phyllobates > Phyllobates terribilis. The sequence goes on from NW_027362762.1 coordinate 972,691,002, forward strand.
GCTGTTGGTACACTGATGAGGCAGCAGAACCGTGAGTGCAGCTCTGGATGCAGCTGTTGGTACACTTATGAGGCAGCAGAACTGTGAGTGCAACTCTGGATGCAGCTGTTGGTACACTGATGATGCAGCAGAACTGTGAGTGCAGCTCTGGATGCCGCTGTCATTGCACTGATGAGGCAGCAGAACTGTGAGTGCAGCTCTGGATGCTGCTGTCATTGCACTGATGAGGCAGCAGAACTGTGAGTGCAGCTCTGGATGGAGCTGTTGGTACACTTATGAGGCAGCAGAACTGTGAGTGCAGCTCTGGATGCAGCTGTTGTTACACTGATGATGCAGCAGAACTGTGAGTGCAGCTCTGGATGCCGCTGTCATTGCACTGATGAGGCAGCAGAACTGTGAGTGCAGCTCTGGATGCCGCTGTCTTTGCACTGATGAGGCAGCAGAACTGTGAGTGCAGCTCTGGATGCCGCTGTCATTGCACTGATGAGGCAGCAGAACTGTGAGTGCAGCTCTGGAATGCCGCTGTCATTGCACTGATGAGGCAGCAGAACTGTGAGTGCAGCTCTGGATGCCGCTGTCATTGCACTGATGAGGCAGCACAGGACTCGGGGTGTTTGTATATTTATAGAGTTCTCCGGTTAGACTCCTATTTTTCATCCTTTCCAGATGGAAACCAGATCTTGTTTTAAGTGCAAATTTCCTCGGCATTAAGTCTTCAGCCTCCTCCGTATAATAACATCCAGACATCGGCCAGATCAAAGATAAAGCGATCACTCGTGGCCACTGGGCGCAGAACTCACGGCGAGCTGTGGGGGGCGCCCAGAACATCAATCCCCAGAGAAAGCCTGGAGATGTCCGGAGACCCAGTGACAAATTGACATCTGCTCCACCGACAACGTCTTAAAGGGCCATTAGACTATGAAAGGGTTAACTTCAGAGAAGCACTTAGGAGACGGATTCATAAAGAATATTGTCCCACTCCCATGTGCAGGGACCGACTGGGACCACAAGGAACTTCTGGACCTTACAGATGAAGTGTTATACTCCAGTCACATCCACAGCTGCAGGCACAGTTCTGTCCTCCAGTCACATCCACAGCTGCAGGCACAGTTCTGTCCTCCAGTCACATCCACAGCTGCAGGCACAGTTCGGTCCTCCAGTCACATCCACAGCTGCAGGCACAGTTCTGTCCTCCTGTCACATCCACAGCTGCAGGCACAGTTCTGTCCTCCAGTCACATCCACAGCTGCGGGCACTAATATATACCGCAGTCACATCCACAGCTGCAGGCACAGTTCTGTCTTCCAGTCACATCCACAGCTGCAGGCACAGTTCTGTCCTCCAGTCACATCCACAGCTGCAGGCACAGTTCTGTCCTCCAGTCACATCCACAGCTGCAGGCACAGTTCTGTCCTCCAGTCACATCCACAGCTGCAGGCACAGTTCGGTCCTCCAGTCACATCCACAGCTGCAGGCACAGTTCTGTCCTCCTGTCACATCCACAGCTGCAGGCACAGTTCTGTCCTCCAGTCACATCCACAGCTGCGGGCACTAATATATACCGCAGTCACATCCACAGCTGCAGGCACAGTTCTGTCCTCCAGTCACATCCACAGCTGCAGGCACAGTTCTGTCCTCCTGTCACATCCACAGATGCAGGCACAGTTCTGTCCTCCAGTCATATCCACAGCTGCAGGCACAGTTCTGTCCTCCAGTCACATCCACAGCTGCAGGCACAGTTCTGTCCTCCAGTCACATCCACAGCTGCAGGCACAGTTCTGTCCTCCAGTCACATCCACAGCTGCAGGCACAGTTCGGTCCTCCTGTCACATCCACAGCTGCAGGCACAGTTCTGTCCTCCAGTCACATCCACAGCTGCGGGCACTAATATATACCGCAGTCATATCCACAGCTGCAGGCACAGTTCTGTCCTCCAGTCACATCCACAGCTGCAGGCACAGTTCTGTCCTCCAGTCACATCCACAGCTGCGGGCACTAATATATACCGCAGTCATATCCACAGCTGCAGGCACAGTTCTGTCCTCCAGTCACATCCACAGCTGCGGGCACTAATATATACCGCAGTCATATCCACAGCTGCAGGCACAGTTCTGTCCTCCAGTCACATCCACAGCTGCGGGCACTAATATATACCGCAGTCACATCCACAGCTGCAGGCACAGTTCTGTCCTCCAGTCACATCCACAGCTGCAGGCACAGTTCTGTCCTCCTGTCACATCCACAGATGCAGGCACAGTTCTGTCCTCCAGTCACATCCACAGCTGCAGGCACAGTTCTGTCCTCCAGTCACATCCACAGCTGCAGGCACAGTTCTGTCCTCCAGTCACATCCACAGCTGCAGGCACAGTTCGGTCCTCCAGTCACATCCACAGCTGCAGGCACAGTTCTGTCCTCCTGTCACATCCACAGCTGCAGGCACAGTTCTGTCCTCCAGTCACATCCACAGCTGCGGGCACTAATATATACCGCAGTCATATCCACAGCTGCAGGCACAGTTCTGTCCTCCAGTCACATCCACAGCTGCAGGCACAGTTCTGTCCTCCTGTCACATCCACAGATGCAGGCACAGTTCTGTCCTCCAGTCACATCCACAGCTGCAGGCACAGTTCTGTCCTCCAGTCACATCCACAGCTGCATGCACAGTTCTGTCCTCCAGTCACATCCACAGCTGCAGGCACAGTTCTGTCCTCCAGTCACATCCACAGAAGCAGGCACAGTTCTGTCCTCCAGTCACATCCACAGCTGCAGGCACAGTTCTGTCCTCCAGTCACATCCACAGCTGCAGGCACAGTTCTGTCCTCCAGTCACATCCACAGCTGCAGGCACAGTTCTGTCCTCCAGTCACATCCACAGCTGCAGGCACAGTTCTGTCCTCCAGTCACATCCACAGCTGCAGGTACAGTTCTGTCCTCCAGTCACATCCACAGCTGCAGGCACAGTTCTGTCCTCCAGTCACATCCACAGCTGCAGGCACAGTTCTGTCCTCCAGTCACATCCACAGCTGGAGGCACAGTTCTGTCCTCCAGTCACATCCACAGCTGCAGGCACAGTTCTGTCCTCCAGTCACATCCACAGCTGCAGGCACAGTTCTGTCCTCCAGTCACATCCACAGCTGCAGACACAGTTCTGTCCTCCAGTCACATCCACAGCTGCAGGCACAGTTCTGTCCTCCTGTCACATCCACAGCTGCAGGCACAGTTCTGTCCTCCAGTCACATCCACAGCTGCAGGCACAGTTCTGTCCTCCAGTCACATCCACAGCTGCAGGCACAGTTCGGTCCTCCAGTCACATCCACAGCTGCAGGCACAGTTCTGTCCTCCTGTCACATCCACAGCTGCAGGCACAGTTCTGTCCTCCAGTCACATCCACAGCTGCGGGCACTAATATATACCGCAGTCACATCCACAGCTGCAGGCACAGTTCTGTCCTCCAGTCACATCCACAGCTGCAGGCACAGTTCTGTCCTCCTGTCACATCCACAGATGCAGGCACAGTTCTGTCCTCCAGTCACATCCACAGATGCAGACACAGTTCTGTCCTCCAGTCACATCCACAGCTGCAGGCACAGTTCTGTCCTCCAGTCACATCCACAGCTGCAGGCACAGTTCTGTCCTCCAGTCACATCCACAGCTGCAGGCACAGTTCTGTCCTCCAGTCACATCCACAGCTGCAGGCACAGTTCTGTCCTCCAGTCACATCCACAGCTGCAGGCACAGTTCTGTCCTCCAGTCACATCCACAGCTGCAGGCACAGTTCTGTCCTCCAGTCACATCCACAGCTGCAGGTACAGTTCTGTCCTCCAGTCACATCCACAGCTGCAGGCACAGTTCTGTCCTCCAGTCACATCCACAGCTGCAGGCACAGTTCTGTCCTCCAGTCACATCCACAGCTGGAGGCACAGTTCTGTCCTCCAGTCACATCCACAGCTGCAGGCACAGTTCTGTCCTCCAGTCACATCCACAGCTGCAGGCACAGTTCTGTCCTCCAGTCACATCCACAGCTGCAGACACAGTTCTGTCCTCCAGTCACATCCACAGCTGCAGGCAGAGTTCTGTCCTCCAGTCACATCCACAGCTGCAGGCACAGTTCTGTCCTCCAGTCACATCCACAGCTGCAGACACAGTTCTGTCCTCCAGTCACATCCACAGCTGCAGGCGCAGTTCTGTCCTCCAGTCACATCCACAGCTGCAGGCACAGTTCTGTCCTCCAGTCACATCCACAGCTGCAGGCACAGTTCTGTCCTCCAGTCACATCCACAGCTGCAGACACAGTTCTGTCCTCCAGTCACATCCACAGCTGCAGGCGCAGTTCTGTCCTCCAGTCAGATCCACAGCTGCAGATACAGTTCTGTCCTCCAGTCACATTCACAGCTGCAGGCACAGTTCTGTCCTCCAGTCACATCCACAGCTGCAGGCACAGTTTTGTCCTCCAGTCACATCCACAGCTGCAGGCACAGTTCTGCCCTCCTGTCACATCCACAGCTGCAGGCACAGTTCTGTCCTCCAGTCACATCCACAGCTGCAGGCACAGTTCTGTCCTCCAGTCACATCCACAGCTGCAGGCACAGTTCTGTCCTCCAGTCACATCCACAGATGCAGGCACAGTTCTGTCCTCCAGTCACATCCACAGCTGCAGGTACAGTTCTGTCCTCCAGTCACATCCACAGCTGCAGGCACAGTTCTGTCCTCCAGTCACATCCACAGCTGCAGGCACAGTTCTGTCCTCCAGTCACATCCACAGCTGGAGGCACAGTTCTGTCCTCCAGTCACATCCACAGCTGCAGGCACAGTTCTGTCCTCCAGTCAGATCCACAGCTGCAGGTACAGTTCTGTCCTCCAGTCACATTCACAGCTGCAGGCACAGTTCTGTCCTCCAGTCACATCCACAGCTGCAGGCACAGTTTTGTCCTCCAGTCACATCCACAGCTGCAGGCACAGTTCTGTCCCCCAGTCACATCCACAGCTGCAGGCACAGTTCTGTCCTCCAGTCACATCCACAGCTGCGGGCACTAATATATACTGCAGTCACATCCACAGCTGCAGGCACAGTTCTGTCCTCCTGTCACATCCACAGATGCAGGCACAGTTCTGTCCTCCAGTCACATCCAGAGCTGCAGGCACAGTTCTGTCCTCCAGTCACATCCACAGCTTCAGGCACAGTTCTGTAATCTAGTCACATCCACAGCTGCAGGCACAGTTTTGTCCTCCAGTCACATCCACAGCTGCAGACACAGTTCTGTCCTCCAGTCACATCCACAGCTGCAGACACAGTTCTGTCCTCCAGTCACATCCACAGCTGCAGGCACAGTTCTGTCCTCCAGTCACATCCACAGCTGCGGGCACTAATATATACTGCAGTCACATCCACAGCTGCAGGCACAGTTCTGTCCTCCAGTCACATCCACAGCTGCAGGCACAGTTCTGTCCTCCAGTCACATCCAGAGCTGCAGGCACAGTTCTGTCCTCCAGTCACATCCACAGCTGCAGACACAGTTCTGTCCTCCAGTCACATCCACAGCTGGACGCACAGTTCTGTCCTCTAGTCACATCCACAGCTGCAGGCACAGTTCTGTCCTCTAGTCACATCCACAGCTGCAGGCACAGTTCTGTCCTCTAGTCACATCCACAGCTGCAGGCACAGTTTTGTCCTCTAGTCACATCCACAGCTGCAGGAACAGTTTTGTCCTCCAGTCACATCCACAGCTGCAGACACAGTTCTGTCCTCCAGTCACATCCACAGCTGCAGACACAGTTCTGTCCTCCAGTCACATCCACAGCTGCAGGGACAGTTCTGTCCTCCAGTCACATCCACAGCTGCAGGCACAGTTCTGTCCTCCAGTCACATCCACAGCTGCAGACACAGTTCTGTCCTCCAGTCACATCCACAGCTGCAGACACAGTTCTGTCCTCTAGTCACATCCACAGCTGCAGGCACAGTTTTGTCCTCCAGTCACATCCACAGCTGCAGACACAGTTCTGTCCTCCAGTCACATCCACAGCTGCAGACACAGTTCTGTCCTCCAGTCACATCCACAGCTGCAGGCACAGTTCTGTCCTCCAGTCACATCCACAGCTGCGGGCACTAATATATACTGCAGTCACATCCACAGCTGCAGGCACAGTTTTGTCCTCTAGTCACATCCACAGCTGCAGGAACAGTTTTGTCCTCCAGTCACATCCACAGCTGCAGACACAGTTCTGTCCCCCAGTCACATCCACAGCTGCAGACACAGTTCTGTCCTCCAGTCACATCCACAGCTGCAGACACAGTTCTGTCCTCCAGTCACATCCACAGCTGCAGGGACAGTTCTGTCCTCCAGTCACATCCACAGCTGCAGGCAAAGTTCTGTCCTCCAGTCACATCCACAGCTGCAGACACAGTTCTGTCCTCCAGTCACATCCACAGCTGCAGACACAGTTCTGTCCTCTAGTCACATCCACAGCTGCAGGCACAGTTTTGTCCTCCAGTCACATCCACAGCTGCAGACACAGTTCTGTCCTCCAGTCACATCCACAGCTGCAGACACAGTTCTGTCCTCCAGTCACATCCACAGCTGCAGGCACAGTTCTGTCCTCCAGTCACATCCACAGCTGCGGGCACTAATATATACTGCAGTCACATCCACAGCTGCAGGCACAGTTCTGTCCTCCAGTCACATCCACAGCTGCAGGCACAGTTCTGTCCTCCAGTCACATCCAGAGCTGCAGGCACAGTTCTGTCCTCCAGTCACATCCACAGCTGCAGACACAGTTCTGTCCTCCAGTCACATCCACAGCTGGAGGCACAGTTCTGTCCTCCAGTCACATCCACAGCTGGAGGCACAGTTCTGTCCTCTAGTCACATCCACAGCTGCAGGCACAGTTCTGTCCTCTAGTCACATCCACAGCTGCAGGCACAGTTCTGTCCTCTAGTCACATCCACAGCTGCAGGCACAGTTTTGTCCTCTAGTCACATCCACAGCTGCAGGAACAGTTTTGTCCTCCAGTCACATCCACAGCTGCAGACACAGTTCTGTCCTCCAGTCACATCCACAGCTGCAGACACAGTTCTGTCCTCCAGTCACATCCACAGCTGCAGGGACAGTTCTGTCCTCCAGTCACATCCACAGCTGCAGGCACAGTTCTGTCCTCCAGTCACATCCACAGCTGCAGACACAGTTCTGTCCTCCAGTCACATCCACAGCTGCAGACACAGTTCTGTCCTCCAGTCACTTCCACAGCTGCAGACACAGTTCTGTCCTCCAGTCACATCCACAGCTGCAGGCACAGTTCTGTCCTCCAGTCACATCCACAGCTGCAGGCACAGTTCTGTCCTCCAGTCACATCCACAGCTGCAGGCACAGTTCTGTCCTCTAGTCACATCCACAGCTGCAGACACAGTTCTGTCCTCCAGTCACATCCACAGCTGCAGGCACAGTTCTGTCCTCCAGTCACATCCACAGCTGCAGGCACAGTTCTGTCCTCCAGTCACATCCACAGCTGCAGGCACAGTTCTGTCCTCTAGTCACATCCACAGCTGCAGGCACAGTTCTGTCCTCCAGTCACATCCACGTGCAGCTCTGCTGTGTTCCTATTAGCAGTACAATTCTCATAACTCCCTGCTGGTTCAGTGTCTGTTCACAACATGCAGAGCAGTGCGTCTGGCAGCCAGAGGTGCACATAAAGGGAGATTAATACAACGCCCCCTTCTGGTGCAGCTTCATACTTTGCAATCTTTGCGCTGACATATTTCTGAGAACTATGAATCTACAGAACTATTGATGCAGATGTTACTGGATTCAAACCTTTCGACTTTAAAAGGCAGGAAACAGGAACATACTGCAGGGGGCGCCCCAACAATTTCCAGAGGCCACTTTGCTAAAATGGTTCAGTTCTTCATCTATGTTCAAGCAAAAATATGGCTCCTAGAGAAAGGCAGTAGAGTTCCCACTTATTGTGATCTTACTTTAATGGCCATTGTAGAGCCCACTACACAGTATGATGTCCCCAGAGTACATCCCCCCCACACACAGTATGATGTCCTCACAGTACATTCCCCCACACACAGTATGATGTCCCCACAGTACATTCCCCACACACAGTATGATGTCCTCACAGTACATTCCTCCACACACAGTATGATGTCCTCACAGTACATTCTCCCCACACACAGTATGATGTCCCCACAGTACATTCCCCCACACACAGTATGATGTCCCCACAGTACATTCCTCCACACACAGTATGATGTCCTCACAGTACATTCTCCCCACACACAGTATGATGTCCTCACAGTACATTCCCCCACACACAGTATGATGTCCCCACAGTACATTCCCCCCACACACAGTATGATGTCCTCACAGTACATTCCCCCACACACAGTATGATGTCCTCACAGTACATTCCTCCACACACAGTATGATGTCCTCACAGTACATTCTCCCCACACACAGTATGATGTCCTCACAGTACATTCCTCCACACACAGTATGATGTCCCCACAGTACATTCCTCCACACACAGTATGATGTCCTCACAGTACATTCCTCCACACACAGTATGATGTCCTCACAGTACATTCCCCCACACACAGTATGATGTCCTCACAGTACATTCCCCCACACACAGTATGATGTCCTCACAGTACATTCCCCACACACAGTATGATGTCCTCACAGTACATTCCTCCACACACAGTATGATGTCCTCACAGTACATTCCCCCACACACAGTATGATGTCCTCACAGTACATTCCCCCACACACAGTATGATGTCCTCACAGTACATTCCTCCACACACAGTATGATGTCCTTACAGTACATTCCCCACACACAGTATGATGTCCCCACAGTACATTCCCCACACACAGTATGATGTCCTCACAGTACATTCCCCACACACAGTATGATGTCCTCACAGTACATTCCCCCACACACAGTATGATGTCCCCACAGTACATTCCCCACACACAGTATGATGTCCCCACAGTACATTCCCCCACACACAGTATGATGTCCTCACAGTACATTCCCCCACACACAGTATGATGTCCCCACAGTACATTCCCTCCACACACAGTATGATGTCCCCACAGTACATTCCCTCCACACACAGTATGATGTCCTCACAGTACATTCCTCCACACAGAGTATGATGTCCTCACAGTACATTCCCCCACACACAGTATGATGTCCTCACAGTACATTCCCCCACACACAGTATGATGTCCTCACAGTACATTCCTCCACACACAGTATGATGTCCTCACAGTACATTCCTCCACACACAGTATGATGTCCCCACAGTACATTCCCCCCACACACAGTATGATGTCTCCACAGTACATTCCCTCCACACACAGTATGATGTCTCCACAGTACATTCCATCCACACACAGTATGATGTCCCCACAGTACATTCCATCCACACACAGTATGATGTCCCCACAGTACATTCCCCACACACAGTATGATGTCCCCACAGTACATTCCCCCACACACAGTATGATGTCCTCACAGTACATTCCCCACACACAGTATGATGTCTCCACAGTACATTCCTCCACACACAGTATGATGTCCCCACAGTACATTCCCTCCACACACAGTATGATGTGCCCACAGTACATTCCCTCCACACACAGTATGATGTCCTCACAGTACATTCCCTCCACACACAGTATGATGTCCTCACAGTACATTCCCTCCACACACAGTATGATGTCCTCACAGTACATTCCCTCCACACACAGTATGATGTCTCCACAGTACATTCCCCCACACACAGTATGATGTCCCCACAGTACATTCCCTCCACACACAGTATGATGTCCTCACAGTACATTCCCTCCACACACAGTATGATGTCTCCACAGTACATTCCCTCCACACACAGTATGATGTCTCCACAGTACATTCCCTCCACACACAGTATGATGTCCTCACAGTACATTCCCTCCACACACAGTATGATGTCTCCACAGTACATTCCCCACACACAGTATGATGTCCTCACAGTACATTCCCTCCACACACAGTATGATGTCCTCACAGTACATTCCCTCCACACACAGTATGATGTCTCCACAGTACATTCCCCACACACAGTATGATGTCTCCACAGTACATTCCCTCCACACACAGTATGATGTCTCCACAGTACATTCCCTCCACACACAGTATGATGTCTCCACAGTACATTCCCTCCACACACAGTATGATGTCTCCACAGTACATTCCTCCACACACAGTATGATGTCTCCACAGTACATTCCCCACACACAGTATGATGTCTCCACAGTACATTCCCCACACACAGTATGATGTCTCCACAGTACATTCCTCCACACACAGTATGATGTCTCCACAGTACATTCCCCACACACAGTATGATGTCTCCACAGTACATTCCCCCACACACAGTATGATGTCCCCACAGTACATTCCTCCACACACAGTATGATGTCCTCACAGTACATTCCCCCACACACAGTATGATGTCTCCACAGTACATTCCCTCCACACACAGTATGATGTCTCCACAGTACATTCCCCACACACAGTATGATGTCTCCACAGTACATCCCCCCACACACAGTATGATGTCCTCACAGTACATTCCCCCACACACAGTATGATGTCCTCACAGTACATTCCTCCACACACAGTATGATGTCCTCACAGTACATTCCCCCACACACAGTATGATGTCCCCACAGTACATTCCCAACACACAGTATGATGTCCCCACAGTACATTCCCCCACACACAGTATGATGTCCTCACAGTACATTCCCCCACACACAGTATGATGTCCTCACAGTACATTCCTCCACACACAGTATGATGTCCTCACAGTACATTCCCCCACACACAGTATGATGTCCCCACAGTACATTCCCCACACACAGTATGATGTCCCCACAGTACATTCCCCCACACACAGTATGATGTCCTCACAGTACATTCCTCCACACACAGTATGATGTCCTCACAGTACATTCCCCCACACACAGTATGATGTCCCCACAGTACATTCCCCACACACAGTATAATGTCCCCACAGTACATTCCCCCACACACAGTATGATGTCCTCACAGTACATTCCCCCACACACAGTATGATGTCCTCACAGTACATTCCTCCACACACAGTATGATGTCCTCACAGTACATTCCTCCACACACAGTATGATGTCCTCACAGTACATTCCCCTCCACACACAGTATGATGTCCCCACAGTACATTCCCCCCACACACAGTATGATGTCTCCACAGTACATTCCCTCCACACACAGTATGATGTCTCCACAGTACATTCCATCCACACACAGTATGATGTCCTCACAGTACATTCCCCCACACACAGTATGATGTCCCCACAGTACATTCCATCCACACACAGTATGATGTCCCCACAGTACATTCCCCACACACAGTATGATGTCCCCACAGTACATTCCCCCACACACAGTATGATGTCCTCACAGTACATTCCCCACACACAGTATGATGTCTCCACAGTACATTCCTCCACACACAGTATGATGTCCCCACAGTACATTCCCTCCACACACAGTATGATGTCCCCACAGTACATTCCCCCACACACAGTATGATGTCCTCACAGTACATTCCCTCCACACACAGTATGATGTCTCCACAGTACATTCCCCCACACACAGTATGATGTCCCCACAGTACATTCCCTCCACACACAGTATGATGTCCTCACAGTACATTCCCTCCACACACAGTATGATGTCTCCACAGTACATTCCCTCCACACACAGTATGATGTCTCCACAGTACATTCCCCACACACAGTATGATGTCTCCACAGTACATTCCCCCACACACAGTATGATGTCCCCACAGTACATTCCTCCACACACAGTATGATGTCCTCACAGTACATTCCCCCACACACAGTATGATGTCTCCACAGTACATTCCCTCCACACACAGTATGATGTCTCCACAGTACATTCCCCACACACAGTATGATGTCTCCACAGTACATTCCCCCACACACAGTATGATGTCCTCACAGTACATTCCCCCACACACAGTATGATGTCCTCACAGTACATTCCCTCCACACACAGTATGATGTCTCCACAGTACATTCCCCCACATACAGTATGATGTCCCCACAGTACATTCCCCCACACACAGTATGATGTCTCCACAGTACATTCCCTCCACACACAGTATGATGTCTCCACAGTACATTCCCCCACATACAGTATGATGACCCCACAGTACATTCCCCCCACACACAGTATGATGTCCCCACAGTACATCCCCTCCACACACAGTATGATGTCTCCACAGTACATTCCCCCACATACAGTATGATGACCCCACAGTACATTCCCCCCACACACAGTATGATGTCTCCACAGTACATTCCCTCCACACACAGTATGATGTCCTCACAGTACATTCCCTCCACACACAGTATGATGTCTCCACAGTACATTCCCCCACATACAGTATGATGTCCCCACAGTACATTCCCCCACATACAGTATGATGTCCCCACAGTACATTCCCTCCACACACAGTATGATGTCTCCACAGTACATTCCCCCACATACAGTATGATGTCCCCACAGTACATTCCCCCACACACAGTATGATGTCTCCACAGTACATTCCCCCACATACAGTATGATGTCCTCACAGTACATTCCCCCCACACACAGTATGATGTCTCCACAGTACATTCCCTCCACACACAGTATGATGTCCTCACAGTACATTCCCCCACACACAGTATGATGTCCCCACAGTACATTCCTCCACACACAGTATGATGACCCACAGTACATTCCCCCCCACACAGTATGATGTCCTCACAGTACATTCCTCCACACACAGTATGATGTCCCCACAGTACATTCCTCCACACACAGTATGATGTCCCCACAGTACATTCCCCCACACACAGTATGATGTCCCAACAGTACATTCCCTCCACACACAGTATGATGTCTCCACAGTACATTCCTCCACACACAGTATGATGTCCTCACAGTACATTCCCCCACACACAGTATGATGTCCTCACAGTACATTCCCCCCCCACACAGTATGATGTCCCCACAGTACATTCCTCCACACACAGTATGATGTCCCCACAGTACATTCCCCCCCACACAGTATGATGTCCCTACAGTACATTCCCCCCCACACACAGTATGATGTCCCCACAGTACATTCCTCCACACACAGTATGATGTCCCCACAGTACATTCCCCCCCACACAGTATGATGTCCCCACAGTACATTCCCCCCCACACACAGTATGATGTCCCCACAGTACATTCCTCCACACACAGTATGATGTCCCCACAGTACATTCCCCCCCACACAGTATGATGTCCCCACAGTACATTCCTCCACACACAGTATGATGTCCCCACAGTACATTCCCCCCCACACAGTATGATGTCCTCACAGTACATTCCTCCACACACAGTATGATGTCTCCACAGTACATTCCTCCACACACAGTATGATGTCTCCACAGTACATTCCTCCACACACAGTATGATGTCCCCACAGTACATTCCTCCACACACAGTATGATGTCCTCACAGTACATTCCCCCCCACACACAGTATGATGTCTTCACAGTACATTCCCCCCCACACACAGTATGATGTCCTCACAGTACATTCCTCCACACACAGTATGATGTCCCCACAGTACATTCCCCCCCACACAGTATGATGTCCTCACAGTACATTCCTCCACACACAGTATGATGTCCCCACAGTACATTCCTCCACACACAGTATGATGTCCCCACAGTACATTCCCCCACACACAGTATGATGTCCCAACAGTACATTCCCTCCACACACAGTATGATGTCTCCACAGTACATTCCTCCACACACAGTATGATGTCCTCACAGTACATTCCCCCACACACAGTATGATGTCCTCACAGTACATTCCCCCCCACACACAGTATGATGTCCCCACAGTACATTCCTCCACACACAGTATGATGTCCCCACAGTACATTCCCCCCCACACAGTATGATGTCCCCACAGTACATTCCCCCCCACACACAGTATGATGTCCCCACAGTACATTCCTCCACACACAGTATGATGTCCCCACAGTACATTCCCCCCCACACAGTATGATGTCCCCACAGTACATTCCCCCCCACACACAGTATGATGTCCCCACAGTACATTCCTCCACACACAGTATGATGTCCCCACAGTACATTCCCCCCCACACAGTATGATGTCCCCACAGTACATTCCCCCCCACACACAGTATGATGTCCCCACAGTACATTCCTCCACACACAGTATGATGTCCCCACAGTACATTCCCCCCCACACAGTATGATGTCCCGACAGTACATTCCTCCACACACAGTATGATGTCCCCACAGTACATTCCCCCCCACACAGTATGATGTCCTCACAGTACATTCCCTCCACACACAGTATGATGTCCTCACAGTACATTCCTCCACACACAGTATGATGTCCTCACAGTACATTCCCCCCCACACACAGTATGATGTCCCCACAGTACATTCCTCCACACACAGTATGATGTCCCCACAGTACATTCCCCCCCACACAGTATGATGTCCCCACAGTACATTCCTCCACACACAGTATGATGTCCCCACAGTACATTCCCCCCCACACAGTATGATGTCCTCACAGTACATTCCTCCACACACAGTATGATGTCTCCACAGTACATTCCTCCACACACAGTATGATGTCTCCACAGTACATTCCTCCACACACAGTATGATGTCTCCACAGTACATTCCTCCACACACAGTATGATGTCCCCACAGTACATTCCTCCACACACAGTATGATGTCCTCACAGTACATTCCCCCCCACACACAGTATGATGTCCTCACAGTACATTCCCCCCCACACACAGTATGATGTCCTCACAGTACATTCCTCCACACACAGTATGATGTCCCCACAGTACATTCCCCCCCCACACAGTATGATGTCCTCACAGTACATTCCTCCACACACAGTATGATGTCCCCACAGTACATTCCTCCACACACAGTATGATGTCCCCACAGTACATTCCCCCACACACAGTATGATGTCCCAACAGTACATTCCCTCCACACACAGTATGATGTCTCCACAGTACATTCCTCCACACACAGTATGATGTCCTCACAGTACATTCCCCCACACACAGTATGATGTCCTCACAGTACATTCCCCCCCACACACAGTATGATGTCCTCACAGTACATTCCCCCCCACACACAGTATGATGTCCCCACAGTACATTCCTCCACACACAGTATGATGTCCCCACAGTACATTCCTCCACACACAGTATGATGTCCCCACAGTACATTCCCCCCCACACATTATGATGTCCCCACAGTACATTCCACCCCACACACAGTATGATGTCCCCACAGTACATTCCTCCACACACAGTATGATGTCCCCACAGTACATTCCCCCCCACACAGTATGATGTCCCCACAGTACATTCCCCCCCACACACAGTATGATGTCCCCACAGTACATTCCTCCACACACAGTATGATGTCCCCACAGTACATTCCCCCCCACACAGTATGATGTCCCCACAGTACATTCCTCCACACACAGTATGATGTCCCCACAGTACATTCCCCCCCACACAGTATGATGTCCTCACAGTACATTCCCTCCACACACAGTATGATGTCCTCACAGTACATTCCCCCACACACAGTATGATGTCCTCACAGTACATTCCCCCCCACACACAGTATGATGTCCCCACAGTACATTCCTCCACACACAGTATGATGTCCGCACAGTACATTCCCCCCCACACAGTATGATGTCCCCACAGTACATTCCTCCACACACAGTATGATGTCCCCACAGTACATTCCCCCCCACACAGTATGATGTCCTCACAGTACATTCCTCCACACACAGTATGATGTCCCCACAGTACATTCCCCCCCACACAGTATGATGTCCCCACAGTACATTCCCCCCCACACACAGTATGATGTCCCCACAGTACATTCCTCCACACACAGTATGATGTCCCCACAGTACATTCCCCCCCACACAGTATGATGTCCCCACAGTACATTCCTCCACACACAGTATGATGTCCTCACAGTACATTCCCCCCCACACACAGTATGATGTCCTCACAGTACATTCCTCCACACACAGTATGATGTCCCCACAGTACATTCCCCCCCACACAGTATGAAGTCCCCACAGTACATTCCTCACACACACAGTATGATGTCCTCACAGTACATTCCCCCACACACAGTATGATGTCCCCACAGTACATTCCCCCCCACACACAGTATGATGTCCCCACAGTACATTCCTCCACACACAGTATGATGTCCTCACAGTACATTCCCCCCCACACACAGTATGATGTCCTCACAGTACATCCCCCCCCACACAGTATGATGTCTCCACAGTACATTCCTCCACACACAGTATGATGTCCCCACAGTACATTCCCCCCACACACAGTATGATGTCCTCACAGTACATCCCCCCACACACAGTATGATGTCCCCACAGTACATTCCTCCACACACAGTATGATGTCCTCACAGTACATTCCCCCACACACAGTATGATGTCCTCACAGTACATTCCTCACACACACAGTATGATGTCCTCACAGTACATTCCCCCACACTCAGTATGATGCCTCCACAGTACATTCCTCCCACACACAGTATGATGTCCTCACAGTACATTCCCTCACACTCAGTATGATGCCTCCACAGTACATTCCCTCCACACACAGTATGATGTCCCCACAGTACATTCCTCCACACACAGTATGATGTCCCCAGAGTACATCCCCCCCACACACAGTATGATGTCCTCACAGTACATTCCCCCCCACACACAGTATGATGTCCCCACAGTACACTCCCCACACACAGTATGATGTCCCCAGAGTACATCCCCCCCACACACAGTATGATGTCCCCACAGTACATTCCCCGACACACAGTATGATGTCCCCACAGTACATTCCCCCAGACACAGTATGATGTCTCCACAGTACATTCCCCACACACAGTATGATGTCCCCAGAGTACATCCCCCCCACACACAGTATGATGTCCCCAGAGTACATCCCCCCCACACACAGTATGATGTCCCCACAGTACATTCCCCACACACAGTATGATGTCTCCACAGTACATTCCCCCACAGACAGTATGATGTCCCCACAGTACATTCCCCCACACACAGTATGATGTCCCCACAGTACATTCCCCCACACACAGTATGATGTCCTCACAGTACATTCCCCCCACACACAGTATGATGTCCTCACAGTACGTTCCCCCCACACACAGTATGATGTCCCCACAGTACATTCCTCCACACACAGTATGATGTCCCCACAGTACATTCCCCACACACAGTATGATGTCCTCACAGTACATTCCTCCACACACAGTATGATGTCCCCACAGTACATTCCCCACAAACACAGTATGATGTCCTCACAGTACATTCCCCACACACAGTATGATGTCTCCACAGTACATTCCCCCCACACACAGTATGATGTCTCCACAGTACATTCCCCCCACACACAGCATGATGTCCCCACAGTACATTCCCCACACACACAGTATGATGTCCCCACAGTACATTCCCCCACACACAGTATGATGTCTCCACAGTACATTCCCCCCACACACAGTATGATGTCCTCACAGTACATTCCCCCCACACACAGTATGATGTTCTCACAGTACATTCCCCCCACACACAGTATGATGTCCCCCACAGTACATTCCCCCCACACACAGTATGATGTCCCCACAGTACATTCCCCCACACACAGTATGATGTCCTCACAGTACATTCCCCCCACACACAGTATGATGTCCCCCACAGTACATTCCCCACACACAGTATGATGTCCCCACAGTACATTCCCCCCACACACAGTATGATGTCCCCACAGTCCATTCCCCCACACACAGTATGATGTACCCACAGTACATTCCCCCCACACACAGTATGATGTCCCCACAGTACATTCCCCCCACACACAGTATGATGTCCACACAGTACATTCCCCCACACACAGTATGATGTCCCCACAGTACATTCCCCACACACAGTATGATGTCACCACAGTACATTCGCCCACACACAGTATGATGTCCCCACAGTACATTCCCCCCACACAGTATGATGTCCTCACAGTACATTCCCCCCACACACAGTATGATGTCCTCACAGTACATTCTCCACACACAGTATGATGTCCCCACAGTACATTCACCCACACACAGTATGATGTCCCCACTGTACATTCCCCCACACACAGTATGATGTCCCCACAGTACATTCCTCCACACACAGTATGATGTCCCCACAGTACATTCCCCCCACACACAGTATGATGTCCTCACAGTACATTCCCCACACACAGTATGATGTCCCCACAGTACATTCCTCCACACACAGTATGATGTCCCCACAGTACATTCCCCCACACACAGTATGATGTCCCCACAGTACATTCCCCCACACACAGTATGATGTCTCCACAGTACATTCCCCACACACAATATGATGTCCTCACAGTACATTCCCCCACACACAGTATGATGTCCTCACAGTACATTCCTCCACACACAGTATGATGTCCCCACAGTACATTCCTCCACACACAGTATGATGTCTCCACAGTACATTCCCCCCACACACAGTATGATGTCCCCACAGTACATTCCCCCCACACACAGTATGATGTCCCCACAGTACATTCCTCCACACACAGTATGATGTCTCCACAGTACATTCCCCCCACACACAGTATGATGTCCCCACAGTACATTCCCTCCACACACAGTATGATGTCCTCACAGTACATTCCCCCCACACACAGTATGATGTCCCCACAGTACATTCCTCCGCACACAGTATGATGCCTCCACAGTACATTCCTCCACACACAGTATGATGTCCTCACAGTACATTCCCCACACACAGTATGATGTCTCCACAGTACATTCCCCCCACACACAGTATGATGTCTCCACAGTACATTCCCCCCACACACAGTATGATGTCCCCACAGTACATTCCCCACACACACAGTATGATGTCCCCACAGTACATTCCCCCACACACAGTATGATGTCTCCACAGTACTTTCCCCCCACACACAGTATGATGTCCTCACAGTACATTCCCCCCACACACAGTATGATGTTCTCACAGTACATTCCCCCCACACACAGTATGATGTCCCCCACAGTACATTCCCCCCACACACAGTATAATGTCCTCACAGTACATTCCCCCACACACAGTATGATGTCCTCACAGTACATTCCCCCCACACACAGTATGATGTCCCCCACAGTACATTCCCCACACACAGTATGATGTCCCCACAGTACATTCCCCCCACACACAGTATGATGTCCCCACAGTCCATTCCCCCACACACAGTATGATGTACCCACAGTACATTCCCCCCACACACAGTATGATGTCCCCACAGTACATTCCCCCCACACACAGTATGATGTCCACACAGTACATTCCCCCACACACAGTATGATGTCCCCACAGTACATTCCCCACACACAGTATGATGTCACCACAGTACATTCCCCCACACACAGTATGATGTCCCCACAGTACATTCCCCCCACACAGTATGATGTCCTCACAGTACATTCCCCCCACACACAGTATGATGTCCTCACAGTACATTCCCCACACACAGTACGATGTCCCCACAGTACATTCCCCCACACACAGTATGATGTCCCCACTGTACATTCCCCCACACACAGTATGATGTCCCCACAGTACATTCCTCCACACACAGTATGATGTCCCCACAGTACATTCCCCCCACACACAGTATGATGTCCTCACAGTACATTCCCCCCACACACAGTATGATGTCCCCCACAGTATATTCCCCCGCACACACAGTATGATGTCCTCACAGTACATTCCCCCCACACACAGTATGATGTCCCCACAGTACATTCCCCCCACACACAGTATGATGTCCCCACAGTACATTCCCCCCACACACAGTATGATGTCCCCACAGTACATTCCCCCACACACAGTATGATGTCCTCACAGTACATTCCCCCACACACAGTATGATGTCCCTACAGTACATTCCCTCCACACACAGTATGATGTCCCCACAGTACATTCCCCCACACACAGTATGATGTCCTCACAGTACATTCCCCCACACACAGTATGATGTCCCCACAGTACATTCCCCCACACACAGTATGATGTCCCTACAGTACATTCCCTCCACATACAGTATGATGTCCTCACAGTACATTCCCCCACACACACAGTATGATGTCCCCACAGTACATTCCCCCACACACAGTATGATGCCTCCACAGTACATTCCTCCACACACACAGTATGATGTCCCCACAGTACATTCCCCCACACACAGTATGATGTCCCCACAGTACATTCCCCACACACAGTATGATGTCCTCACAGTACATTCCCTCACACACAGTATGATGTCCCCACAGTACATTCCCTCCGCACACAGTATGATGTCCCCACAGTACATTCCCTCCACACACAGAATGATGTCCTCACAGTACATTCCCCCACACACAGTATGATGTCCCCACAGTACATTCCCCCACACACAGTATGATGTCCCCACAGTACATTCCCCACACACAGTATGATGTCCTCACAGTACATTCCCTCACACACAGTATGATGTCCCCACAGTACATTCCCTCACACACAGTATGATGTCCCCACAGTACATTCCCCCACACACAGTATGATGTCCCCACAGTACATCCCCCCCCACACAGTATGATGTCCTCACAGTACATTCCCCCACACACAGTATGATGTCCCCACAGTACATCCCCCCCACACAGTATGATGTCCCCACAGTACATTCCTCCACACAAAGTATGATGTCCCCACAGTACATTCCCCCACACACAGTATGATGTCTCCACAGTACATTCCCCCCACACACAGTATGATGTCCTCACAGTACATTCCTCCACACACAGTATGATGTCCTCACAGTACATTCCCCCACACACAGTATGATGTCCCCACAGTACATTCCCCCCACACACAGTATGATGTCCTCACAGTACATTCCCCCACACACAGTATGATGTCCTCACAGTACATTCCCCCCACACACAGTATGATGTCCTCACAGTACATTCCCCCCACACACAGTATGATGTCCTCACAGTACATTCCCCCACACACAGTATGATGTCCCCACAGTACATTCCTCCACACACAGTATGATGTCCTCACAGTACATTCCCCCCACACACAGTATAATGTCCTAACAGTACATTCCCCACACACAGTATGATGTCCCCACAGTACATTCCTCCACACACAGTATGATGTCCCCACAGTACATTCCCCCACACACAGTATGATGTCCCCACAGTACATTCCCCCACACACAGTATGATGTCTCCACAGTACATTCCCCACACACAATATGATGTCCTCACAGTACATTCCCCCACACACAGTATGATGTCCTCACAGTACATTCCTCCACACACAGTATGATGTCCCGACAGTACATTCCTCCACACACAGTATGATGTCTCCACAGTACATTCCCCCCACACACAGTATGATGTCCCCACAGTACATTCCCCCCACACACAGTATGATGTCCCCACAGTACATTCCTCCACACACAGTATGATGTCTCCACAGTACATTCCCCCCACACACAGTATGATGTCCCCACAGTACATTCCCTCCACACACAGTATGATGTCCTCACAGTACATTCCCCCCACACACAGTATGATGTCCCCACAGTACATTCCTCCGCACACAGTATGATGTCTCCACAGAACATTCCTCCACACACAGTATGATGTCCCCACAGTACATTCCCCCCACACACAGTATGATGTCCCCACAGTACATTCCCCCACACAGTATGATGTCCTCACAGTACATTCCCCACACACAGTATGATGTCCTCACAGTACATTCCCTCCACACACAGTATGATGTCCTCACAGTACATTCCCCCCACACACAGTATGATGTCCTCACAGTACATTCCTCTCACACACAGTATGATGTCCCCACAGTACATTCCCCACACACAGTATGATGTCCCCACAGTACATTCCTCTCACACACAGTATGATGTCCCCACAGTACATTCCCCACACACAGTATGATATCCCCACAGTACATTCCTCTCACACACAGTATGATGTCCTCACAGTACATTCCTGCACACACAGTATGATGTCCTCACAGTACATTCCCCACACACAGTATGATGTCCCCACAGTACATTCCCCACACACAGTATGATGTCCCCACAGTACATTCCCCACACACAATATGATGTCCCCACAGTACATTCCTCTCACACACAGTATGATGTCTCCACAGTACATTCCTCTCACACACAGTATGATGTCTCCACAGTACATTCCCCCCCACACAGTATGATGTCTCCACAGTACATTCCCCCCACACACAGTATGATGTCCTCACAGTACATTCCCCCCACACACAGTATGATGTCCTCACCGTACATTCCCCCCACACACAGTATGATGTTCTCACAATACATTCCCTCACACACAGTATGATGTCCCCACAGTACATTCCCCCACACACAGTATGATGTCTCCACAGTACATTCCCCCCACACACAGTATGATGTCTCCACAGTACATTCCCCCACACACAGTATGATGTCCCCACAGTACATTCCCTCCACACACAGTATGATGTCCCCACAGTACATTCCCCCACACACAGTATGATGTCTCCACAGTACATTCTCCCACATACAGTATGATGTCCCCACAGTACATTCCCTCCACACACAGTATGATGTCCCCACAGTACATTCCCTCCACACACAGTATGATGTCTCCACAGTACATTCCCCCACACACAGTATGATGTCCCCACAGTACATTCCTCCCCACACACAGTATGATGTCCCCACAGTACATTCCTCCACACACAGTATGATGTCCCCACAGTACATTCCCCACACACAGTATGATGTCCCCACAGTACATTCCCCCACACACAGTATGATGTCCCCACAGTACATTCCTCCACACACAGTATGATGTCCCCACAGTACATTCCTCCCCACACACAGTATGATGTCCTCACAGTACATTCCCACACACACAGTATAATGTCTCCACAGTACATTCCTCCACACACAGTATAATGTCCCCACAGTACATTCCCCACACACAGTATGATGTCCCCACAGTACATTCCCCCACAGACAGTATGATGTCCCCACAGTACATTCCCCACACACAGTATGATGTCCCCACAGTACATTCCCTCCACACACAGTATGATGTCCTCACAGTACATTCCCCCACACACAGTATGATGCACCCACAGTACATTCCCCACACACAGTTTGATGTCCCCACAGTACATTCCCCCACACACAGTATGATGTCCCCACAGTACATTCCCCACACACAGTATGATGTCCCCACAGTACATTCCCTCACACACAGTATGATGTCCCCACAGTACATTCCCTCCACACACAGTATGATGTCCCTACAGTACATTCCCCACACACAGTATGATGTCTCCACAGTACATTCCCTCCACACACAGTATGATGTCCCCACAGGACATTCCCCCCACACACAGTATGATGTCCCCACAGTACATTCCCTCCACACACAGTATGATGTCCCCACAGTACATTCCCCACACACAGTATGATGTCCCCACAGTACATTCCCCCACACACAGTATGATGTCCCCACAGTACATTCCCCACACACAGTATGATGTCCCCACAGTACATTCCCTCACACACAGTATGATGTCCCCACAGTACATTCCCCCCACACACAGTATGATGTCCCCACAGTACATTCCCCACACACAGTATGATGTCCCCACAGTACATTCCCTCACACACAGTATGATGTCCCCACAGTACATTCCCCCCACACACAGTATGATGTCTCCACAGTACATTCCCTCACACACAGTATGATGTCCCCACAGTACATTCCCCCCACACACAGTATGATGTCTCCACAGTACATTCCTCCACACACAGTATGATGTCTCCACAGTACATTCCCTCACACACAGTATGATGTCCCCACAGTACATTCCCCCCACACACAGTATGATGTCCTCACAGTACATTCCCCCCACACACAGTATGATGTCCTCACAGTACATTCCTCCACACACAGTATGATGTCCCCACAGTACATTCCCCTCCACACACAGTATGATGTCTCCACAGTACATTCCCCCACACACAGTATGATGTCCCCACAGTACATTCCCCACACACACAGTATGATGTCCCCACAGTACATTCCCCCACACACAGTATGATGTCCTCACAGTACATTCCCTCCACACACAGTATGATGTTCTCACAGTACATTCCCTCCACACACAGTATGATGTCCCCACAGTACATTCCCTCCACACACAGTATGATGTCCTCACAGTACATTCCTCCACACACAGTATGATGTCCCCACAGTACATTCCCCCACACACAGTATGATGTCCTCACAGTACATTCCTCCACACAGTATGATGTCCCCTCAGTACATTCCCCCCACACAGTATGATCTCCTCACAGTACATTCCTCCACACACAGTATGATGTCCCCACAGTACATTCCCCCACACACAGTATGATGTCCCCACAGTACATTCCCCCCACACACAGTATGATGTCCCCACAGTACATTCCCCCACACACAGTATGATATCCTCACAGTACATTCCCACACACACAGTATGATGTCCCCACAGTACATTCCTCCACACACAGTATGATGTCCCCACAGTACATTCCCCCCACACACAGTATGATGTCCTCACAGTACATTCCCCCCACACACAGTATGATGTCCTCACAGTACATTCCCCCACACACAGTATGATGTCCCCACAGTACATTCCCCCACACACAGTATGATGTCCCCACAGTACATTCCCCCACACACAGTATGATGTCCCCACAGTACATTCCCCACACACAGTATGATGTTCTCACAGTACATTCCCTCCACACACAGTATGATGTCCCCACAGTACATTCCCCACACACAGTATGATATTCTCACAGTACATTTCCTCCCCACACAGTATGATGTCTCCACAGTACATTCCCCCACACACAGTATGATGTCCCCACAGTACATTCCCCCCACACACAGTATGATGTCCCCACGGTACATTCCTCCACACACAGTATGATGTCCCCACAGTACATTCCCCCCACACAGTATGATGTCCTCACAGTACATTCCACCCACACAGTATGATGTCCCCACAGTACATTCCTCCGCACACAGTATGATGTCCCCACAGGACATTCCTCCACAGACAGTATGATGTCCTCACAGTACATTCCTCCACACACACAGTATGATGTCCTCACAGTACATTCCTCCGCACACAGTATGATGTCCCCACAGGACATTCCTCCACAGACAGTATGATGTCCTCACAGTACATTCCTCCACACACACAGTATGATGTCCCCACAGTACATTCCCCCACACACAGTATGATGTCCTCACAGTACATTCCCCCACACACAGTATGATGTCCTCACAGTACATTCCCCCACACACAGTATGATGTCCTCACAGTACATTCTCCCCACACACAGTATGATGTCCCCACAGTACATTCCCCCCACACACAGTATGATGTCCTCACAGTACATTCCTCCACACACAGTATGATGTCCCCACAGTACATTCCCCTCCACACACAGTATGTTGTCTCCACAGTACATTCCCCCACACACAGTATGATGTCCCCACAGGACATTCCCCATACACACAGTATGATGTCCCCACAGTACATTCCCCCACACACAGTATGATGTCCTCACAGTACATTCCCTCCACACACAGTATGATGTCCCCACAGTACATTCCCCCACACACAGTATGATGTCCTCACAGTACATTCCCTCCACACACAGTATGATGTTCTCACAGTACATTCCATCCACACACAGTATGATGTCCCCACAGTACATTCCCTCCACACACAGTATTATGTCCTCACAGTACATTCCTCCACACACAGTATGATGTCCCCACAGTACATTCCCTCCACACACAGTATGATGTCCCCACAGTACATTCCCTCCACACACAGTATGATGTCTCCACAGTACATTCCCCCACACACAGTATGATGTCCCCACAGTACATTCCCCCCACACACAGTATGATGTCCCCAGAGTACATTCCTTCACACAAAGTATGATGTCCCCACAGTACATTCCCCCCACACAGTATGATGTCCTCACAGTACATTCCCCCCACACAGTATGATGTCCTCACAGTACATTCCCCCACACACAGTATGATGTCCCCACAGTACATTCCTCCACACACAGCATGATGTCCCCACAGTACATTCCCCCCACACACAGTATGATGTCCCCACGGTACATTCCTCCACACACAGTATGATGTCCCCACAGTACATTCCCCCCACACAGTATGATGTCCTCACAGTACATTCCACCCACACAGTATGATGTCCTCACAGTACATTCCTCCGCACACAGTATGATGTCCCCACAGTACATTCCTCCACAGACAGTATGATGTCCTCACAGTACATTCCCCCACACACAGTATGATTTCCTCACAGTACATTCCCCCACACACAGTATGATGTCCTCACAGTACATTCCCCCAAACACAGTATGATGTCCTCACAGTACATTCTCCCCACACACAGTATGATGTCCCCACAGTACATTCCCCCCACACACAGTATGATGTCCTCACAGTACATTCCTCCACACACAGTATGATGTCCCCACAGTACATTCCCCCACACACAGTATGATGTCCCCACAGTACATTCCCCCACACACAGTATGATGTCCTCACAGTACATTCCCCCCACACAGTATGATGTCTTCACAGTACATTCCCCCACACACAGTATGATGTCCCCACAGTACATTCCTCCACACACAGCATGATGTCCCCACAGTACATTTCCCCCACACACAGTATGATGTCCTCACAGTACATTCCTCCACACACAGTATGATGTCCCCTCAGTACATTACTCCACACACAGTATGATGTCCCCACAGTACATTCCTCCACACACAGTATGATGTCCCCACAGTACATTCCTCCACACACAGTATGATGTCCTCACAGTACATTCCTCCCCACACAGTATGATGTCCTCACAGTACATTACTCCACACACAGTATGATGTCCCCACAGTACATTCCTCCACACACAGTATGATGTCCCCACAGTACATTCCTCCACACACAGTATGATGTCCCCACAGTACATTCCCCCACACACAGTATGATGTCCCCACAGTACATTCCTCCACACACAGTATGATGTCCCCACAGTACATTCCCCCACACACAGTATGATGTCCCCACAGTACATTCCCCCCACACACAGTATGATGTCCCCACAGTACATTCCTCCACACACAGTATGATGTCCCTACAGTACATTCCCCAACACACAGTATGATATCCTCACAGTACATTCCCCCACACACAGTATGATGTCCCCACAGTACATTCCTCCACACACAGCATGATGTCCCCACAGTACATTCCCCCCACACACAGTATGATGTCCTCACAGTACATTCCCCCCACACACAGTATGATGTCCTCACAGTACATTCCCCCACACACAGTATGATTTCCCCACAGTACATTCCTCCACACACAGTATGATGTCCCCACAGTACATTTCTCCACACACAGTATGATGTCCTCACAGTACATTCCCCCCACACACAGTATGATGTCTCCACAGTACATTCCTCCACACACAGTATGATGTCCTCACAGTACATTCCCACACACACAGTATGATGTCCCCACAGTACATTCCTCCACACACAGTATGATGTCCCCACAGTACATTCCCCCCACACAGTATGATGTTCTCACAGTACATTCCCCCACACACAGTATGATGTCCTCACAGTACATTCCCACACACACAGTATGATGTCCTCACAGTACATTCCTCCACACACAGTATGATGTCCTCACAGTACATTCCTCCACACACAGTATGATGTCCTCACAGTACATTCCTCCACACACAGTTTGATGTCCTCACAGTACATTCCCCCCACACAGTATGATGTTCTCACAGTACATTCCCCCACACACAGTATGATGTCCTCACAGTACATTCCTCCACACACAGTATGATGTCCTCACAGTACATTCCTCCACACACAGTATGATGTCTCCACAGTACATTCCTCCACACACAGTATGATGTCTCCACAGTACATTCCTCCACACACAGTATGATGTCCTCACAGTACATTCCCCACACACAGTATGATGTTCTCACAGTACATTCCCCCAACACAGTATGATGTTCTCACAGTACATTCCCCCACACACAGTATGATGTCCCCACAGTACATTCCCCACACACAGTATGATGTTCTCACAGTACATTCCCCCACACACAGTATGATGTCCCCACAGTACATTCCCCACACACAGTATGATGTTCTCACAGTACATTACCCCACACACAGTATGATGTCCCCACAGTACATTCCCCACACACAGTATGATGTTCTCACAGTACATTCCCCCACACACAGTATGATGTCCCCACAGTACATTCCCCACACACAGTATGATGTTCTCACAGTACATTCCCCACACACAGTATGATGTTCTCACAGTACATTCCCCCACACACAGTATGATGTCCCCACAGTACATTCCCCACACACAGTATGATGTTCTCACAGTACATTACCCCACACACAGTATGATGTCCCCACAGTACATTCCCCACACACAGTATGATGTTCTCACAGTACATTCCCCCACACACAGTATGATGTCCCCACAGTACATTCCCCACACACAGTATGATGTCCTCACAGTACATTCCTCCACACACAGTATGATGTCCTCACAGTACATTCCCACCACAAACAGTATGATGTCTCCACAGTACATTCCCCACACACAGTATGATGTTCTCACAGTACATTCCCTCCACAAACAGTATGATGTCTCCACAGTACATTCACCACACACAGTATGATGTTCTCACAGTACATTCCCTCCACACACAGTATGATGTCTCCACAGTACATTCCCTTCACACACAGTATGATGTCCTCAGAGTACATTCCCCACACACAGTATGATGTCCTCACAGTACATTCCCCACACACAGTATGATGTCCTCACAGTACATTCCCTCCACACACAGTATGATGTCCTCACAGTACATTCCCCACACACAGTATGATGTCCTCACAGTACATTCCCTCCACACACAGTATGATGTCCTCACAGTACATTCCCCACACACAGTATGATGTCCTCACAGTACATTCCCCACACACAGTATGATGTCCTCACAGTACATTCCCTCCACACACAGTATGATGTCCTCACAGTACATTCCCTCCACACACAGTATGATGTCCTCACAGTACATTCCCCACACACAGTATGATGTCCCCACAGTACATTCCCTCCACACACAGTATGATGTCCTCACAGTACATTCCCTCCACACACAGTATGATGTCCTCACAGTACATTCCCTCCACACACAGTATGATGTCCTTACAGTACATTCCCCACACACAGTATGATGTCCCCACAGTACATTCCCCACACACAGTATGATGTCCTCACAGTACATTCCCCACACACAGTATGATGTCCTCACAGTACATTCCCTCCACACACAGTATGATGTCTCCACAGTACATTCCCTTCACACACAGTATGATGTCCTCAGAGTACATTCCCCACACACAGTATGATGTCCTCACAGTACATTCCCCACACACAGTATGATGTCCTCACAGTACATTCCCTCCACACACAGTATGATGTCCTCACAGTACATTCCCCACACACAGTATGATGTCCTCACAGTACATTCCCTCCACACACAGTATGATGTCCTCACAGTACATTCCCCACACACAGTATGATGTCCTCACAGTACATTCCCCACACACAGTATGATGTCCTCACAGTACATTCCCTCCACACACAGTATGATGTCCTCACAGTACATTCCCTCCACACACAGTATGATGTCCTCACAGTACATTCCCCACACACAGTATGATGTCCCCACAGTACATTCCCTCCACACACAGTATGATGTCCTCACAGTACATTCCCTCCACACACAGTATGATGTCCTCACAGTACATTCCCTCCACACACAGTATGATGTCCTTACAGTACATTCCCCACACACAGTATGATGTCCCCACAGTACATTCCCCACACACAGTATGATGTCCTCACAGTACATTCCCCACACACAGTATGATGTCCTCACAGTACATTCCCTCCACACACAGTATGATGTCCTCACAGTACATTCCCCACACACAGTATGATGTCCTCACAGTACATTCCCTCCACACACAGTATGATGTCCTCACAGTACATTCCCCACAAACAGTATGATGTCCTCACAGTACATTCCCTCCACACACAGTATGATGTCCTCACAGTACATTCCCTCCACACACAGTATGATGTCCTCACAGTACATTCCCCACACACAGTATGATGTCCTCACAGTACATTCCCTCCACACATAGTATGATGTCCCCACAGTACATTCCCTCCACACACAGTATGATGTCTCCACAGTACATTCGCCCACACACAGTATGATGTCCCCACAATACATTCCCCCCACACACAGTATGATGTCCCCACAGTACATTCCTCCACACACAGTATGATGTCCCCACAGTACATTCCCCCCACACAGTATGATGTCCTCACAGTACATTCCCCCCACACAGTATGATGTCCTCACAGTACATTCCCCCACACACAGTATGATGTCCTCACAGTACATTCCCCACACACAGTATGATGTCCCCACAGTACATTCCCTCCACACACAGTTTGATGTCCCCACAGTACATTCCCCACACACAGTATGATGTCCCCACAGTACATTCCTCCACACACAGTATGATGTCCCCACAGTACATTCCTCCACACACAGTATGATGTCCTCACAGTACATTCCTCCACACACACAGTATGATGTCCCCACAGTACATTCCCCCACACACAGTATGATGTCCTCACAGTACATTCCCCCACACACAGTATGATGTCCTCACAGTACATTCCCCCACACACAGTATGATGTCCTCACAGTACATTCCCCCACACACAGTATGATGTCCTCACAGTACAGTCCCCCCACACACAGTATGATGTCCCCACAGTACATTCCTCCACACACAGTATGATGTCCTCACACTACATTCCTCCAAACACACAGTATGATGTCCCCACAGTACATTCCCCCACACACAGTATGATGTCCTCACAGTACATTCCCCCACACACAGTATGATGTCCACACAGTACATTCCCCCACACACAGTATGATGTCCTCACAGTACATTCTCCCCACACACAGTATGATGTCCCCACAGTACATTCCCCCCACACACAGTATGATGTCCTCACAGTACATTCCTCCACACACAGTATGATGTCCCCACAGTACATTCCCCTCCACACACAGTATGATGTCTCCACAGTACATTCCCCCACACACAGTATGATGTCCCCACAGTACATTCCCCACACACACAGTATGATGTCCCCACAGTACATTCCCCCACACACAGTATGATGTCCTCACAGTACATTCCCTCCACACACAGTATGATGTTCTCACAGTACATTCCCTCCACACACAGTATGATGTCCTCACAGTACATTCCTCCACACACAGTATGATGTCCCCATAGTACATTCCCCCACACACAGTATGATGTCCCCACAGTACATTCCCCCACACACAGTATGATGTCCTCACAGTACATTCCTCCAAACACACAGTATGATGTCCCCACAGTACATTCCCCCACACACAGTATGATGTCCTCACAGTACATTCCCCCACACACAGTATGATGTCCTCACAGTACATTCCCCACACACAGTATGATGTCCCCACAGTACATTCCCTCCACACACAGTATGATGTCCCCACAGTACATTCCCTCCACACACAGTATGATGTCCTCACAGTACATTCTCCCCACACACAGTATGATGTCCCCACAGTACATTCCCCCCACACACAGTATGATGTCCTCACAGTACATTCTCCCCACACACAGTATGATGTCCCCACAGTACATTCCCTCCACACACAGTATGATGTCCCCACAGTACATTCCCTCCACACACAGTATGATGTCCCCACAGTACATTCCCTCCACACACAGTATGATGTCCTCACAGTACATTCTCCCCACACACAGTATGATGTCCCCACAGTACATTCCCTCCACACACAGTATGATGTCCTCACAGTACATTCTCCCCACACACAGTATGATGTCCCCACAGTACATTCCCTCCACACACAGTATGATGTCCCCACAGTACATTCCCCTCCACACACAGTATGATGTCTCCACAGTACATTCCCCCACACACAGTATGATGTCCCCACAGTACATTCCCCACACACACAGTATGATGTCCCCACAGTACATTCCCCCACACACAGTATGATGTCCTCACAGTACATTCCCTCCACACACAGTATGATGTTCTCACAGTACATTCCCTCCACACACAGTATGATGTCCCCACAGTACATTCCCTCCACACACAGTATGATGTCCTCACAGTACATTCCTCCACACACAGTATGATGTCCCCACAGTACATTCCCCCACACACAGTATGATGTCCCCACAGTACATTCCCCCACACACAGTATGATGTCCCCACAGTACATTCCCCACACACACAGTATGATGTCCCCACAGTACTTTCCCCCACACACAGTATGATGTCCTCACAGTACATTCCCTCCACACACAGTATGATGTTCTCACAGTACATTCCCCCACACACAGTATGATGTCCTCACAGTACATTCCCTCCACACACAGTATGATGTTCTCACAGTACATTCCCTCCACACACAGTATGATGTCTCCACAGTACATTCCCCCACACACAGTATGATGTCCTCACAGTACATTCCCTCACACACAGTATGATGTCCTCACAGTACTTTCCTCCAAACACACAGTATGATGTCCCCACAGTACATTCCCCCACACACAGTATGATGTCCTCACAGTACATTCCCTCCACACACAGTATGATGTCTCCACAGTACATTCCCTCCACACACAGTATGATGTCTCCACAGTACATTCCCTCCACACACAGTATGATGTCCTCACAGTACATTCCTCCAAACACACAGTATGATGTCCCCACAGTACATTCCCCCACACACAGTATGATGTCCTCACAGTACATTCCCCCACACACAGTATGATGTCCTCACAGTACATTCCCCCACACACAGTATGATGTCCTCACAGTACATTCTCCCCACACACAGTATGATGTCCCCACAGTACATTCCCCCCACAAACAGTATGATGTCCTCACAGTACATTCCTCCACACACAGTATGATGTCCCCACAGTACATTCCCCTCCACACACAGTATGATGTCTCCACAGTACATTCCCCCACACACAGTATGATGTCCCCACAGTACATTCCCCACACACACAGTATGATGTCCCCACAGTACATTCCCCCACACACAGTATGATGTCCTCACAGTACATTCCCTCCACACACAGTATGATGTTCTCACAGTACATTCCCTCCACACACAGTATGATGTCCCCACAGTACATTCCCTCCACACACAGTATGATGTCCTCACAGTACATTCCTCCACACACAGTATGATGTCCCCACAGTACATTCCCCCACACACAGTATGATGTCCCCACAGTACATTCCCCCACACACAGTATGATGTCCCCTCAGTACATTCCCCCCACACAGTATGATGTCCTCACAGTACATTACTCCACACACAGTATGATGTCCCCACAGTACATTCCTCCACACACAGTATGATGTCCCCACAGTACATTCCTCCACACACAGTATGATGTCCCCACAGTACATTCCCCCACACACAGTATGATGTCCCCACAGTACATTATTCCACACACAGTATGATGTCCCCACAGTACATTCCCCCACACACAGTATGATGTCCCCACAGTACATTCCCCCCACACACAGTATGATGTCCCCACAGTACATTCCTCCACACACAGTATGATGTCCCCACAGTACATTCCCCCACACACAGTATGATATCCTCACAGTACATTCCCTCCACACACAATATGATGTCCTCACAGTACATTCCCTCCACACACAGTATGATGTCCTCACAGTAAATTCCCTCCACACACAGTATGATGTCCTCACAGTAAATTCCCTCCACACACAGTATGATGTCCCCACAGTACATTCCCGACACACAGTATGATGTCCCCACAGTACATTCCCCCACACACAGTATGATGTCCTCAAAGTACATTCCCTCCACACACAGTATGATGTCCCCAGAATACATTCCCTCCACACACAGTATGATGTCCTCACAGTACATTCCCTCCACACACAGTATGATGTCCCCACAGTACATTCCCCACACACAGTATGATGTCCCCACAGTACATTCCCTCCCACACACAGTATGATGTCCCCACAGTACATTCCCCCCACACACAGTATGATGTCTCCACAGTACATTCCCTCCACACACGGTATGATGTCCTCACAGTACATTCCCTCCACACACAGTATGATGTCCCCAGAGTACATTCCCCCACACACAGTATGATGTCCCCACAGTACATTCCCCCACACACAGTATGATGTCCCCACAGTACATTCCCTCCACACACAGTATGATGTCCCCACAGTACATTCCCCCACACACAGTATGATGTCCCCACATTACATTCCCCCACACACAGTATGATGTCCCCACAGTACATTCCCCCACACACAGTATGATGTCCTCACAGTACATTCCCTCCACACACAGTATGATGTCCCCACAGTACATTCCCCACACACAGTATGATGTCCCCACAGTACATTCCCCACACACAGTATGATGTCCCCACATTACATTCCCCCACACACAGTATGATGTCCCCACAGTACATTCCCCCACACACAGTATGATGTCCTCACAGTACATTCCCTCCACACACAGTATGATGTCCCCACAGTACATTCCCCACACACAGTATGATATCCCCACAGTACATTCCCCACACACAGTATGATGTCCCCACAGTACATTCCTCCACACACAGTATGATGTCCCTACAGTACATTCCCCCACACACAGTATGATATCCTCACAGTACATTCCCCCACACACAGTATGATGTCCCCACAGTACATTCCTCCACACACAGCATGATGTCCCCACAGTACATTCCCCCCACACACAGTATGATGTCCTCACAGTACATTCCCCCCACACACAGTATGATGTCCTCACAGTACATTCCCCCACACACAGTATGATGTCCCCACAGTACATTCCTCCACACACAGTATGATGTCCCCACAGTACATTCCCTCCCACACACAGTATGATGTCCCCACAGTACATTCCCCCCACACACAGTATGATGTCTCCACAGTACATTCCCTCCACACACGGTATGATGTCCTCACAGTACATTCCCTCCACACACAGTATGATGTCCCCACAGTACATTCCCCCACACACAGTATGATGTCCCCACAGTACATTCCCCCACACACAGTATGATGTCCCCACAGTACATTCCCTCCACACACAGTATTATGTCCCCACAGTACATTCCCCCACACACAGTATGATGTCCCCACAGTACATTCCCCCACACACAGTATGATGTCCCCACAGTACATTCCCCCACACACAGTATGATGTCCTCACAGTACATTCCCTCCACACACAGTATGATGTCCCCACAGTACATTCCCCACACACAGTATGATGTCCCCACAGTACATTCCCTCCACACACAGTATGATGTCTCCACAGTACATTCCTCCACACACAGTATGATGTCCCCACAGTACATTCCCCCCACACACAGTATGATGTCACCACAGTACATTCCCTCCACACACAGTATGATGTCCCCACAGTACATTCCCTCCACACACAGTATGATGTCCCCACAGTACATTCCCCCCACACACAGTATGATGTCACCACAGTACATTCCCTCCACACACAGTATGATGTCCCCACAGTACATTCCCTCCACACACAGTATGATGTCCCCACAGTACATTCCCCCCACACACAGTATGATGTCTCCACAGTACATTCCCTCCACACACAGTATGATGACCCCACAGTACATTCCCCCCACACACAGTATGATGTCTCCACAGTACATTCCCTCCACACACAGTATGATGACCCCACAGTACATTCCCTCCACACATAGTATGATGTCCCCACAGTACATTCCCCCCACACACAGTATGATGTCTCCACAGTACATTCCCTCCACACACAGTATGATGCCCTCACAGTACATTCCCTCCACACACAGTATGTTGTCCTCACAGTACATTCCCCCACACACAGTATGATGTCCCCACAGTACATTCCCCCCACACACACTATGATGTCCCCACAGTACATTCCTCCACACACAGTATGATGTCCCCACAGTACATTCCCCCCACACAGTATGATGACCTCACAGTACATTCCCCCCACACAGTATGATATCCTCACAGTACATTCCCCCACACACAGTATGATGTCCCCACAGTACATTCCCCACACACAGTATGATGTCCTCACAGTACATTCCAAACACACAGTATGATGTCCTCACAGTACATTCCTCCACACACACAGTATGATGTCCCCACAGTACATTCCCTCCACACACAGTATGATGTCCTCACAGTACATTCCCCACACACAGTATGATGTCCCCACAGTACATTCCCCACACACAGTATGATGTCCCCACAGTACATTCCCTCCACACACAGTTTGATGTCCCCACAGTACATTCCCCACACACAGTATGATGTCCCCACAGTACATTCCTCCGCACACAGTATGATGTCCCCACAGTACATTCCTCCACACACAGTATGATGTCCTCACAGTACATTCCTCCACACACACAGTATGATGTCCCCACAGTACATTCCCCCACACACAGTATGATGTCCTCACAGTACATTCCCCCACACACAATATGATGTCCTCACAGTACATTCCCCCCACACACAGTATGATGTCCCCACAGTACATTCCTCCACACACAGTATGATGTCCTCACAGTACATTCTCCCCACACACAGTATGATGTCCCCACAGTACATTCCCCCCACACACAGTATGATGTCCTCACAGTACATTCCTCCACACACAGTATGATGTCCCCACAGTACATTCCCCCCACACACAGCATGATGTCCCCACAGTACATTCCCCCACACACAGTATGATGTCCCCACAGTACATTCCCTCCACACACAGTATGATGTCCCCACAGTACATTCTCCCCACACACAGTATGATGTCCTCACAGTACATTCCTCCACACACAGTATGATGTCCCCACAGTACATACTCCCCACACACAGTATGATGTCCTCACAGTACATTCCTCCACACACACAGTATGATGTCCCCACAGTACATTCCCCCACACACAGTATGATGTCCTCACAGTACATTCTCCCCACACACAGTATGATGTCCCCACAGTACATTCCCCCCACACACAGTATGATGTCCTCACAGTACATTCCTCCACACACAGTATGATGTCCCCACAGTACATTCCCCTCCACACACAGTATGATGTCCCCACAGTACATTCCCCACACACAGTATGATGTCCCCACAGTACATTCCCTCCACACACAGTATGATGTCTCCACAGTACATTCCCCCACACACAGTATGATGTCTCCACAATATATTCCCTCCACACACAGTATGATGACCCCACAGTACATTCCCTCCACACATAGTATGATGTCCCCACAGTACATTCCCCCCACACACAGTATGATGTCTCCACAGTACATTCCCTCCACACACAGTATGATGCCCTCACAGTACATTCCCTCCACACACAGTATGTTGTCCTCACAGTACATTCCCCCACACACAGTATGATGTCCCCACAGTACATTCCCCCCACACACACTATGATGTCCCCACAGTACATTCCTCCACACACAGTATGATGTCCCCACAGTACATTCCCCCCACACAGTATGATGACCTCACAGTACATTCCCCCCACACAGTATGATATCCTCACAGTACATTCCCCCACACACAGTATGATGTCCCCACAGTACATTCCCCACACACAGTATGATGTCCTCACAGTACATTCCAAACACACAGTATGATGTCCTCACAGTACATTCCTCCACACACACAGTATGATGTCCCCACAGTACATTCCCTCCACACACAGTATGATGTCCTCACAGTACATTCCCCACACACAGTATGATGTCCCCACAGTACATTCCCCACACACAGTATGATGTCCCCACAGTACATTCCCTCCACACACAGTTTGATGTCCCCACAGTACATTCCCCACACACAGTATGATGTCCCCACAGTACATTCCTCCGCACACAGTATGATGTCCCCACAGTACATTCCTCCACACACAGTATGATGTCCTCACAGTACATTCCTCCACACACACAGTATGATG
Organism: Phyllobates terribilis; assembly: GCF_046119375.1. Lineage (NCBI taxonomy): Eukaryota > Metazoa > Chordata > Amphibia > Anura > Dendrobatidae > Phyllobates > Phyllobates terribilis. The sequence goes on from NW_027362762.1 coordinate 972,729,742, forward strand.
TCCCCACAGTACATTCCCCCACACACAGTATGATGTCCTCACAGTACATTCCCCCACACACAATATGATGTCCTCACAGTACATTCCCCCCACACACAGTATGATGTCCCCACAGTACATTCCTCCACACACAGTATGATGTCCTCACAGTACATTCTCCCCACACACAGTATGATGTCCCCACAGTACATTCCCCCCACACACAGTATGATGTCCTCACAGTACATTCCTCCACACACAGTATGATGTCCCCACAGTACATTCCCCCCACACACAGCATGATGTCCCCACAGTACATTCCCCCACACACAGTATGATGTCCCCACAGTACATTCCCTCCACACACAGTATGATGTCCCCACAGTACATTCTCCCCACACACAGTATGATGTCCTCACAGTACATTCCTCCACACACAGTATGATGTCCCCACAGTACATACTCCCCACACACAGTATGATGTCCTCACAGTACATTCCTCCACACACACAGTATGATGTCCCCACAGTACATTCCCCCACACACAGTATGATGTCCTCACAGTACATTCTCCCCACACACAGTATGATGTCCCCACAGTACATTCCCCCCACACACAGTATGATGTCCTCACAGTACATTCCTCCACACACAGTATGATGTCCCCACAGTACATTCCCCTCCACACACAGTATGATGTCCCCACAGTACATTCCCCACACACAGTATGATGTCCCCACAGTACATTCCCTCCACACACAGTATGATGTCTCCACAGTACATTCCCCCACACACAGTATGATGTCTCCACAATATATTCCCTCCACACACAGTATGATGTCCCCACAGTACATTCCCCCCACACACAGTATGATGTCTCCACAGTACATTCCCTCCACACACAGTATTATGTCCCCACAGTACATTCCCTCCACACACAGTATGATGTCCCCACAGTACATTCCCCCCACACACAGTATGATGTCTCCGCAGTACATTCCCTCCACACACAGTATGAGGACCCCACAGTACATTCCCCACACACACAGTATGATGTCTCCACAGTACATTCCCTCCACACACAGTATGATGACCCCACAGTACATTCCCTCCACACACAGTATGATGTCTCCACAGTACATTCCCTCCACACACAGTATGATCTCTCCACAGTACATTCCCCCACACACAGTATGATGTCGCCACAGTACATTCCCCCCACACACAGTATGATGTCTCCACAGTACATTCCCTCCACACACAGTATGATCTCTCCACAGTACATTCCCCCACACACAGTATGATGTCTCCACAGTACATTCCCCCACACACAGTATGATGTCCTCACAGTACATTCCCCACACACAGTATGATGTCCTCACAGTACATTCCTCCACACACACAGTATGATGTCCCCACAGTACATTCCCTCCACACACAGTATGATGTCCTCACAGTACATTCCCCACACACAGTATGATGTCCCCACAGTACATTCCCCACACACAGTATGATGTCCCCACAGTACATTCCCTCCACACACAGTTTGATGTCCCCACAGTACATTCCCCACACACAGTATGATGTCCCCACAGTACATTCCTCCGCACACAGTATGATGTCCCCACAGTACATTCCTCCACACACAGTATGATGTCCTCACAGTACATTCCTCCACACACACAGTATGATGTCCCCACAGTACATTCCCCCACACACAGTATGATGTCCTCACAGTACATTCCCCCACACACAGTATGATGTGCTCACAGTAAATTCCCCCACACACAATATGATGTCCTCACAGTACATTCCCCCCACACACAGTATGATGTCCCCACAGTACATTCCTCCACACACAGTATGATGTCCTCACAGTACATTCCTCCACACACACAGTATGATGTCCCCACAGTACATTCCCCCACACACAGTATGATGTCCTCACAGTACATTCCTCCACACACAGTATGATGTCCTCACAGTACATTCCCCCACACACAGTATGATGTCCTCACAGTACATTCTCCCCACACACAGTATGATGTCCCCACAGTACATTCCCCCCACACACAGTATGATGTCCTCACAGTACATTCCTCCACACACAGTATGATGTCCCCACAGTACATTCCCCTCCACACACAGCATGATGTCTCCACAGTACATTCCCCCACACACAGTATGATGTCCTCACAGTACATTCCCTCCACACACAGTATGATGTCCCCACAGTACATTCCCCACACACAGTATGATGTCCCCACAGTACATTCCCTCCACACACAGTATGATGTCTCCACAGTACATTCCCCCCACACACAGTATGATGTCTCCACAATACATTCCCTCCACACACAGTATGATGTCCCCACAGTACATTCCCCCCACACACAGTATGATGTCTCCACAGTACATTCCCTCCACACACAGTATGATGTCCCCACAGAACATTCCCTCCACACACAGTATGATGTCCCCACAGTACATTCCCCCCACACACAGTATGATGTCTCCACAGTACATTCCCTCCACACACAGTATGATGACCCCACAGTACATTCCCCCCACACACAGTATGATGTCTCCAGAGTACATTCCCTCCACACACAGTATGATGACCCCACAGTACTTTCCCTCCACACACAGTATGATGTCGCCACAGTACATTCCCCCCACACACAGTATGATGTCTCCACAGTACATTCCCCCACACACAGTATGATGTCCTCACAGTACATTCCCTCCACACACAGTATGATGTCCTCACAGTACATTCCCTCCACACACAGTATGATGTCCTCACAGTACATTCCCTCCACACACAGTATGATGTCCTCACAGTACATTCCCTCACACACAGTATGATGTCCCCACAGTACATTCCCCCACACACAGTATGATGTCCCCACAGTACATTCCCCCACACACAGTATGATGTCCCCACAGTACATTCCCCCACACACATTATGATGTCCTCACAGTACATTCCCTCCACACACAGTATGATGTCCTCACAGTACATTCCTCCCACACACAGTATGATGTCCCCACAGTACATTCCCCCACACACAGTATGATGTCCCCACAGTACATTCCCTCCACACACAGTATGTTGTCCTCACAGTACATTCCCTCCACACACAGTATGATGTTCCCACAGTACATTCCCCCCACACACAGTATGATGTCCCCACAGTACATTCCCTCCACACACAGTATGATGTCCCCACAGTACATTCCCCCCACACACAGTATGATGTCCCCACAGTACATTCCCTCCACACACAGTATGATGTCCCCACAGTACATTCCCTCCACACACATTATGATGTCCCCACAGTACATTCCCCACACACAGTATGATGTCCTCACAGTACATTCCCCCACACACAATATGATGTCCTCACAGTACATTCCCCCACACACAGTATGATGTCCTCACAGTACATTCCCTCCACACACAGTATGATGTCCTCACAGTACATTCCCTCCACACACAGTATGATGTCCTCACAGTACATTCCCTCCACACACAGTATGATGTCCTCACAGTACATTCCCGACACACAGTATGATGTCCCCACAGTACATTCCCCCACACACAGTATGATGTCCTCACAGTACATTCCCTCCACACACAGTATGATGTCCCCACAGTACATTCCCTCCACACACAGTATGATGTCCTCACAGTACATTCCCTCCACACACAGTATGATGTCCCCACAGTACATTCCCCACACACAGTATGATGTCCCCACAGTACATTCCCTCCCACACACAGTATGATGTCCCCACAGTACATTCCCCCCACACACAGTATGATGTCTCCACAGTACATTCCCTCCACACACGGTATGATGTCCTCACAGTACATTCCCTCCACACACAGTATGATGTCCCCACAGTACATTCCCCCACACACAGTATGATGTCCCCACAGTACATTCCCCCACACACAGTATGATGTCCCCACAGTACATTCCCTCCACACACAGTATGATGTCCCCACAGTACATTCCCCCACACACAGTATGATGTCCCCACAGTACATTCCCCCACACACAGTATGATGTCCCCACAGTACATTCCCCCACACACAGTATGATGTCCTCACAGTACATTCCCTCCACACACAGTATGATGTCCCCACAGTACATTCCCCACACACAGTATGATGTCCCCACAGTAAATTCCCTCCACACACAGTATGATGTCTCCACAGTACATTCCCCCCACACACAGTATGATGTCTCCACAGTACATTCCCTCCACACACAGTATGATGTCCCCACAGTACATTCCCCCCACACACAGTATGATGTCTCCACAGTACATTCCCTCCACACACAGTATGATGTCCCCACAGTACATTCCCTCCACACACAGTATGATGTCCCCACAGTACATTCCCCCCACACACAGTATGATGTCTCCACAGTACATTCCCTCCACACACAGTATGATGACCCCACAGTACATTCCCCCCACACACAGTATGATGTCTCCACAGTATATTCCCTCCACACACAGTATGATGACCCCACAGTACATTCCCTCCACACACAGTATGATGTCCCACAGTACATTCCCCCCACACACAGTATGATGTCTCCACAGTACATTCCCTCCACACACAGTATGATGTCCTCACAGTACATTCCCTCCACACACAGTATGTTGTCCTCACAGTACATTCCCCCACACACAGTATGATGTCCCCACAGTACATTCCCCCCACACACAGTATGACGTCCCCACAGTACATTCCTCCACACACAGTATGATGTCCCCACAGTACATTCCCCCCACACAGTATGATGTCCTCACAGTACATTCCCCCCACACAGTATGATGTCCTCACAGTACATTCCCCACACACAGTATGATGTCCCCACAGTACATTCCCCACACACAGTATGATGTCCCCACAGTACATTCCCTCCACACACAGTTTGATGTCCCCACAGTACATTCCCCACACACAGTATGATGTCCCCACAGTACATTCCTCCGCACACAGTATGATGTCCCCACAGTACATTCCTCCACACACAGTATGATGTCCTCACAGTACATTCCTCCACACACACAGTATGATGTCCCCACAGTACATTCCCCCACACACAGTATGATGTCCTCACAGTACATTCCCCCACACACAGTATGATGTGCTCACAGTAAATTCCCCCACACACAATATGATGTCCTCACAGTACATTCCCCCCACACACAGTATGATGTCCCCACAGTACATTCCTCCACACACAGTATGATGTCCTCACAGTACATTCCTCCACACACACAGTATGATGTCCCCACAGTACATTCCCCCACACACAGTATGATGTCCTCACAGTACATTCCTCCACACACAGTATGATGTCCTCACAGTACATTCCCCCACACACAGTATGATGTCCTCACAGTACATTCTCCCCACACACAGTATGATGTCCCCACAGTACATTCCCCCCACACACAGTATGATGTCCTCACAGTACATTCCTCCACACACAGTATGATGTCCCCACAGTACATTCCCCTCCACACACAGCATGATGTCTCCACAGTACATTCCCCCACACACAGTATGATGTCCTCACAGTACATTCCCTCCACACACAGTATGATGTCCCCACAGTACATTCCCCACACACAGTATGATGTCCCCACAGTACATTCCCTCCACACACAGTATGATGTCTCCACAGTACATTCCCCCCACACACAGTATGATGTCTCCACAATACATTCCCTCCACACACAGTATGATGTCCCCACAGTACATTCCCCCCACACACAGTATGATGTCTCCACAGTACATTCCCTCCACACACAGTATGATGTCCCCACAGAACATTCCCTCCACACACAGTATGATGTCCCCACAGTACATTCCCCCCACACACAGTATGATGTCTCCACAGTACATTCCCTCCACACACAGTATGATGACCCCACAGTACATTCCCCCCACACACAGTATGATGTCTCCAGAGTACATTCCCTCCACACACAGTATGATGACCCCACAGTACTTTCCCTCCACACACAGTATGATGTCGCCACAGTACATTCCCCCCACACACAGTATGATGTCTCCACAGTACATTCCCCCACACACAGTATGATGTCCTCACAGTACATTCCCTCCACACACAGTATGATGTCCTCACAGTACATTCCCTCCACACACAGTATGATGTCCTCACAGTACATTCCCTCCACACACAGTATGATGTCCTCACAGTACATTCCCTCACACACAGTATGATGTCCCCACAGTACATTCCCCCACACACAGTATGATGTCCCCACAGTACATTCCCCCACACACAGTATGATGTCCCCACAGTACATTCCCCCACACACATTATGATGTCCTCACAGTACATTCCCTCCACACACAGTATGATGTCCTCACAGTACATTCCTCCCACACACAGTATGATGTCCCCACAGTACATTCCCCCACACACAGTATGATGTCCCCACAGTACATTCCCTCCACACACAGTATGTTGTCCTCACAGTACATTCCCTCCACACACAGTATGATGTTCCCACAGTACATTCCCCCCACACACAGTATGATGTCCCCACAGTACATTCCCTCCACACACAGTATGATGTCCCCACAGTACATTCCCCCCACACACAGTATGATGTCCCCACAGTACATTCCCTCCACACACAGTATGATGTCCCCACAGTACATTCCCTCCACACACATTATGATGTCCCCACAGTACATTCCCCACACACAGTATGATGTCCTCACAGTACATTCCCCCACACACAATATGATGTCCTCACAGTACATTCCCCCACACACAGTATGATGTCCTCACAGTACATTCCCTCCACACACAGTATGATGTCCTCACAGTACATTCCCTCCACACACAGTATGATGTCCTCACAGTACATTCCCTCCACACACAGTATGATGTCCTCACAGTACATTCCCGACACACAGTATGATGTCCCCACAGTACATTCCCCCACACACAGTATGATGTCCTCACAGTACATTCCCTCCACACACAGTATGATGTCCCCACAGTACATTCCCTCCACACACAGTATGATGTCCTCACAGTACATTCCCTCCACACACAGTATGATGTCCCCACAGTACATTCCCCACACACAGTATGATGTCCCCACAGTACATTCCCTCCCACACACAGTATGATGTCCCCACAGTACATTCCCCCCACACACAGTATGATGTCTCCACAGTACATTCCCTCCACACACGGTATGATGTCCTCACAGTACATTCCCTCCACACACAGTATGATGTCCCCACAGTACATTCCCCCACACACAGTATGATGTCCCCACAGTACATTCCCCCACACACAGTATGATGTCCCCACAGTACATTCCCTCCACACACAGTATGATGTCCCCACAGTACATTCCCCCACACACAGTATGATGTCCCCACAGTACATTCCCCCACACACAGTATGATGTCCCCACAGTACATTCCCCCACACACAGTATGATGTCCTCACAGTACATTCCCTCCACACACAGTATGATGTCCCCACAGTACATTCCCCACACACAGTATGATGTCCCCACAGTAAATTCCCTCCACACACAGTATGATGTCTCCACAGTACATTCCCCCCACACACAGTATGATGTCTCCACAGTACATTCCCTCCACACACAGTATGATGTCCCCACAGTACATTCCCCCCACACACAGTATGATGTCTCCACAGTACATTCCCTCCACACACAGTATGATGTCCCCACAGTACATTCCCTCCACACACAGTATGATGTCCCCACAGTACATTCCCCCCACACACAGTATGATGTCTCCACAGTACATTCCCTCCACACACAGTATGATGACCCCACAGTACATTCCCCCCACACACAGTATGATGTCTCCACAGTATATTCCCTCCACACACAGTATGATGACCCCACAGTACATTCCCTCCACACACAGTATGATGTCCCACAGTACATTCCCCCCACACACAGTATGATGTCTCCACAGTACATTCCCTCCACACACAGTATGATGTCCTCACAGTACATTCCCTCCACACACAGTATGTTGTCCTCACAGTACATTCCCCCACACACAGTATGATGTCCCCACAGTACATTCCCCCCACACACAGTATGACGTCCCCACAGTACATTCCTCCACACACAGTATGATGTCCCCACAGTACATTCCCCCCACACAGTATGATGTCCTCACAGTACATTCCCCCCACACAGTATGATGTCCTCACAGTACATTCCCCACACACAGTATGATGTCCCCACAGTACATTCCCCACACACAGTATGATGTCCCCACAGTACATTCCCTCCACACACAGTTTGATGTCCCCACAGTACATTCCCCACACACAGTATGATGTCCCCACAGTACATTCCTCCGCACACAGTATGATGTCCCCACAGTACATTCCTCCACACACAGTATGATGTCCTCACAGTACATTCCTCCACACACACAGTATGATGTCCCCACAGTACATTCCCCCACACACAGTATGATGTCCTCACAGTACATTCCCCCACACACAGTATGATGTGCTCACAGTAAATTCCCCCACACACAATATGATGTCCTCACAGTACATTCCCCCCACACACAGTATGATGTCCCCACAGTACATTCCTCCACACACAGTATGATGTCCTCACAGTACATTCCTCCACACACACAGTATGATGTCCCCACAGTACATTCCCCCACACACAGTATGATGTCCTCACAGTACATTCCTCCACACACAGTATGATGTCCTCACAGTACATTCCCCCACACACAGTATGATGTCCTCACAGTACATTCTCCCCACACACAGTATGATGTCCCCACAGTACATTCCCCCCACACACAGTATGATGTCCTCACAGTACATTCCTCCACACACAGTATGATGTCCCCACAGTACATTCCCCTCCACACACAGCATGATGTCTCCACAGTACATTCCCCCACACACAGTATGATGTCCTCACAGTACATTCCCTCCACACACAGTATGATGTCCCCACAGTACATTCCCCACACACAGTATGATGTCCCCACAGTACATTCCCTCCACACACAGTATGATGTCTCCACAGTACATTCCCCCCACACACAGTATGATGTCTCCACAATACATTCCCTCCACACACAGTATGATGTCCCCACAGTACATTCCCCCCACACACAGTATGATGTCTCCACAGTACATTCCCTCCACACACAGTATGATGTCCCCACAGAACATTCCCTCCACACACAGTATGATGTCCCCACAGTACATTCCCCCCACACACAGTATGATGTCTCCACAGTACATTCCCTCCACACACAGTATGATGACCCCACAGTACATTCCCCCCACACACAGTATGATGTCTCCAGAGTACATTCCCTCCACACACAGTATGATGACCCCACAGTACTTTCCCTCCACACACAGTATGATGTCGCCACAGTACATTCCCCCCACACACAGTATGATGTCTCCACAGTACATTCCCCCACACACAGTATGATGTCCTCACAGTACATTCCCTCCACACACAGTATGATGTCCTCACAGTACATTCCCTCCACACACAGTATGATGTCCTCACAGTACATTCCCTCCACACACAGTATGATGTCCTCACAGTACATTCCCTCACACACAGTATGATGTCCCCACAGTACATTCCCCCACACACAGTATGATGTCCCCACAGTACATTCCCCCACACACAGTATGATGTCCCCACAGTACATTCCCCCACACACATTATGATGTCCTCACAGTACATTCCCTCCACACACAGTATGATGTCCTCACAGTACATTCCTCCCACACACAGTATGATGTCCCCACAGTACATTCCCCCACACACAGTATGATGTCCCCACAGTACATTCCCTCCACACACAGTATGTTGTCCTCACAGTACATTCCCTCCACACACAGTATGATGTTCCCACAGTACATTCCCCCCACACACAGTATGATGTCCCCACAGTACATTCCCTCCACACACAGTATGATGTCCCCACAGTACATTCCCCCCACACACAGTATGATGTCCCCACAGTACATTCCCTCCACACACAGTATGATGTCCCCACAGTACATTCCCTCCACACACATTATGATGTCCCCATAGTACATTCCCCACACACAGTATGATGTCCTCACAGTACATTCCCCCACACACAATATGATGTCCTCACAGTACATTCCCCCACACACAGTATGATGTCCTCACAGTACATTCCCTCCACACACAGTATGATGTCCTCACAGTACATTCCCTCCACACACAGTATGATGTCCTCACAGTACATTCCCTCCACACACAGTATGATGTCCTCACAGTACATTCCCGACACACAGTATGATGTCCCCACAGTACATTCCCCCACACACAGTATGATGTCCTCACAGTACATTCCCTCCACACACAGTATGATGTCCCCACAGTACATTCCCTCCACACACAGTATGATGTCCTCACAGTACATTCCCTCCACACACAGTATGATGTCCCCACAGTACATTCCCCACACACAGTATGATGTCCCCACAGTACATTCCCTCCCACACACAGTATGATGTCCCCACAGTACATTCCCCCCACACACAGTATGATGTCTCCACAGTACATTCCCTCCACACACGGTATGATGTCCTCACAGTACATTCCCTCCACACACAGTATGATGTCCCCACAGTACATTCCCCCACACACAGTATGATGTCCCCACAGTACATTCCCCCACACACAGTATGATGTCCCCACAGTACATTCCCTCCACACACAGTATGATGTCCCCACAGTACATTCCCCCACACACAGTATGATGTCCCCACAGTACATTCCCCCACACACAGTATGATGTCCCCACAGTACATTCCCCCACACACAGTATGATGTCCTCACAGTACATTCCCTCCACACACAGTATGATGTCCCCACAGTACATTCCCCACACACAGTATGATGTCCCCACAGTAAATTCCCTCCACACACAGTATGATGTCTCCACAGTACATTCCCCCCACACACAGTATGATGTCTCCACAGTACATTCCCTCCACACACAGTATGATGTCCCCACAGTACATTCCCCCCACACACAGTATGATGTCTCCACAGTACATTCCCTCCACACACAGTATGATGTCCCCACAGTACATTCCCTCCACACACAGTATGATGTCCCCACAGTACATTCCCCCCACACACAGTATGATGTCTCCACAGTACATTCCCTCCACACACAGTATGATGACCCCACAGTACATTCCCCCCACACACAGTATGATGTCTCCACAGTATATTCCCTCCACACACAGTATGATGACCCCACAGTACATTCCCTCCACACACAGTATGATGTCCCACAGTACATTCCCCCCACACACAGTATGATGTCTCCACAGTACATTCCCTCCACACACAGTATGATGTCCTCACAGTACATTCCCTCCACACACAGTATGTTGTCCTCACAGTACATTCCCCCACACACAGTATGATGTCCCCACAGTACATTCCCCCCACACACAGTATGACGTCCCCACAGTACATTCCTCCACACACAGTATGATGTCCCCACAGTACATTCCCCCCACACAGTATGATGTCCTCACAGTACATTCCCCCCACACAGTATGATGTCCTCACAGTACATTCCCCCACACACAGTATGATGTCCCCACAGTACATTCCCCACACACAGTATGATGTCCCCACAGTACATTCCCTCCACACACAGTATGATGTCCTCACAGTACATTCCCCACACACAGTATGATGTCCCCACAGTTCATTCCCCACACACAGTATGATGTCCAAACAGTACATTCCCTCCACACAGTTTGATGTCCCCACAGTACATTCCCCACACACAGTATGATGTCCCCACAGTACATTCCTCCGCACACAGTATGATGTCCCCACAGTACATTCCTCCACACACAGTATGATGTCCTCACAGTACATTCCTCCACACACACAGTATGATGTCCCCACAGTACATTCCCCCACACACAGTATGATGTCCTCACAGTACATTCCCCCACACACAGTATGATGTCCTCACAGTACATTCCCCCACACACAATATGATGTCCTCACAGTACATTCCCCCCACACACAGTATGATGTCCCCACAGTACATTCCTCCACACACAGTATGATGTCCCCACAGTACATTCCCCCACACACAGTATGATGTCCTCACAGTACATTCCCCCACACACAGTATGATGTCCTCACAGTACATTCCCCCACACACAGTATGATGTCCTCACAGTACATTCTCCCCACACACAGTATGATGTCCCCACAGTACATTCCCCCACACACAGTATGATGTCCTCACAGTACATTCCCCCACACACAGTATGATGTCCTCACAGTACATTCCCCCACACACAATATGATGTCCTCACAGTACATTCTCCCCACACACAGTATGATGTCCCCACAGTACATTCCTCCACACACAGTATGATGTCCTCACAGTACATTCCTCCACACACACAGTATGATGTCCCCACAGTACATTACCCCACACACAGTATGATGTCCTCACAGTACATTCCCCCACACACAGTATGATGTCCTCACAGTACATTCCCCCACACACAATATGATGTCCTCACAGTACATTCCCCCCACACACAGTATGATGTCCCCACAGTACATTCCTCCACACACAGTATGATGTCCCCACAGTACATTCCCCCACACACAGTATGATGTCCTCACAGTACATTCCTCCACACACACAGTATGATGTCCCCACAGTACATTCCCCCACACACAGTATGATGTCCTCACAGTACATTCCCCCACACACAGTATGATGTCCTCACAGTACATTCCCCCACACACAATATGATGTCCTCACAGTACATTCCCCCCACACACAGTATGATGTCCCCACAGTACATTCCTCCACACACAGTATGATGTCCCCACAGTACATTCCCCCACACACAGTATGATGTCCTCACAGTACATTCCCCCACACACAGTATGATGTCCTCACAGTACATTCCCCCACACACAGTATGATGTCCTCACAGTACATTCTCCCCACACACAGTATGATGTCCCCACCGTACATTCCCCCCACACACAGTATGATGTCCTCACAGTACATTCCTCCACACACAGTATGATGTCCCCACAGTACATTCCCCTCCACACACAGTATGATGTCTCCACAGTACATTCCCCCACACACAGTATGATGTCCCCACAGTACATTCCCCACACACACAGTATGATGTCCCCACAGTACATTCCCCCACACACAGTATGATGTCCTCACAGTACATTCCCTCCACACACAGTATGATGTTCTCACAGTACATTCCCTCCACACACAGTATGATGTCCCCATAGTACATTCCCTCCACACACAGTATGATGTCCTCACAGTACATTCCTCCACACACAGTATGATGTCCCCACAGTACATTCCCCCACACACAGTATGATGTCCCCACAGTACATTGCCCCACACACAGTATGATGTCCTCACAGTACATTCCTCCACACACAGTATGATGTCCCCACAGTACATTCCCCCACACACAGTATGATGTCCCCACAGTACATTCCCCCCACACACAATATGATGTCCCCACAGTACATTCCTCCACACACGGTATGATGTCCCCACAGTACATTCCCCCACACACAGTATGATGTCCCCACAGTACATTCCCCCACACACAGTATGATGTCCCCACAGTACATTCCCTCCACACACAGTATGATGTCCCCACAGTACATTCCCCCACACACAGTATGATGTCCCCACAGTACATTCCCCCACACACAGTATGATGTCCCCACAGTACATTCCCCCACACACAGTATGATGTCCTCACAGTACATTCCCTCCACACACAGTATGATGTCCCCACAGTACATTCCCCACACACAGTATGATGTCCCCACAGTAAATTCCCTCCACACACAGTATGATGTCTCCACAGTACATTCCCCCCACACACAGTATGATGTCTCCACAGTACATTCCCTCCACACACAGTATGATGTCCCCACAGTACATTCCCCCCACACACAGTATGATGTCTCCACAGTACATTCCCTCCACACACAGTATGATGTCCCCACAGTACATTCCCTCCACACACAGTATGATGTCCCCACAGTACATTCCCCCCACACACAGTATGATGTCTCCACAGTACATTCCCTCCACACACAGTATGATGACCCCACAGTACATTCCCCCCACACACAGTATGATGTCTCCACAGTATATTCCCTCCACACACAGTATGATGACCCCACAGTACATTCCCTCCACACACAGTATGATGTCCCACAGTACATTCCCCCTACACACAGTATGATGTCTCCACAGTACATTCCCTCCACACACAGTATGATGTCCTCACAGTACATTCCCTCCACACACAGTATGTTGTCCTCACAGTACATTCCCCCACACACAGTATGATGTCCCCACAGTACATTCCCCCCACACACAGTATGACGTCCCCACAGTACATTCCTCCACACACAGTATGATGTCCCCACAGTACATTCCCCCCACACAGTATGATGTCCTCACAGTACATTCCCCCCACACAGTATGATGTCCTCACAGTACATTCCCCCACACACAGTATGATGTCCCCACAGTACATTCCCCACACACAGTATGATGTCCCCACAGTACATTCCCTCCACACACTGTATGATGTCCTCACAGTACATTCCCCACACACAGTATGATGTCCCCACAGTTCATTCCCCACACACAGTATGATGTCCAAACAGTACATTCCCTCCACACAGTTTGATGTCCCCACAGTACATTCCCCACACACAGTATGATGTCCCCACAGTACATTCCTCCGCACACAGTATGATGTCCCCACAGTACATTCCTCCACACACAGTATGATGTCCTCACAGTACATTCCTCCACACACACAGTATGATGTCCCCACAGTACATTCCCCCACACACAGTATGATGTCCTCACAGTACATTCCCCCACACACAGTATGATGTCCTCACAGTACATTCCCCCACACACAATATGATGTCCTCACAGTACATTCCCCCCACACACAGTATGATGTCCCCACAGTACATTCCTCCACACACAGTATGATGTCCCCACAGTACATTCCCCCACACACAGTATGATGTCCTCACAGTACATTCCCCCACACACAGTATGATGTCCTCACAGTACATTCCCCCACACACAGTATGATGTCCTCACAGTACATTCTCCCCACACACAGTATGATGTCCCCACAGTACATTCCCCCACACACAGTATGATGTCCTCACAGTACATTCCCCCACACACAGTATGATGTCCTCACAGTACATTCCCCCACACACAATATGATGTCCTCACAGTACATTCTCCCCACACACAGTATGATGTCCCCACAGTACATTCCTCCACACACAGTATGATGTCCTCACAGTACATTCCTCCACACACACAGTATGATGTCCCCACAGTACATTACCCCACACACAGTATGATGTCCTCACAGTACATTCCCCCACACACAGTATGATGTCCTCACAGTACATTCCCCCACACACAATATGATGTCCTCACAGTACATTCCCCCCACACACAGTATGATGTCCCCACAGTACATTCCTCCACACACAGTATGATGTCCCCACAGTACATTCCCCCACACACAGTATGATGTCCTCACAGTACATTCCTCCACACACACAGTATGATGTCCCCACAGTACATTCCCCCACACACAGTATGATGTCCTCACAGTACATTCCCCCACACACAGTATGATGTCCTCACAGTACATTCCCCCACACACAATATGATGTCCTCACAGTACATTCCCCCCACACACAGTATGATGTCCCCACAGTACATTCCTCCACACACAGTATGATGTCCCCACAGTACATTCCCCCACACACAGTATGATGTCCTCACAGTACATTCCCCCACACACAGTATGATGTCCTCACAGTACATTCCCCCACACACAGTATGATGTCCTCACAGTACATTCTCCCCACACACAGTATGATGTCCCCACAGTACATTCCCCCCACACACAGTATGATGTCCTCACAGTACATTCCTCCACACACAGTATGATGTCCCCACAGTACATTCCCCTCCACACACAGTATGATGTCTCCACAGTACATTCCCCCACACACAGTATGATGTCCCCACAGTACATTCCCCACACACACAGTATGATGTCCCCACAGTACATTCCCCCACACACAGTATGATGTCCTCACAGTACATTCCCTCCACACACAGTATGATGTTCTCACAGTACATTCCCTCCACACACAGTATGATGTCCCCATAGTACATTCCCTCCACACACAGTATGATGTCCTCACAGTACATTCCTCCACACACAGTATGATGTCCCCACAGTACATTCCCCCACACACAGTATGATGTCCCCACAGTACATTGCCCCACACACAGTATGATGTCCTCACAGTACATTCCTCCACACACAGTATGATGTCCCCACAGTACATTCCCCCACACACAGTATGATGTCCCCACAGTACATTCCCCCCACACACAATATGATGTCCCCACAGTACATTCCTCCACACACGGTATGATGTCCCCACAGTACATTCCCCCACACACAGTATGATATCCTCACAGTACATTCCCCCACACACAGTATGATGTCCCCACAGTACATTCCTCCACACACAGTATGATGTCCCCACAGTACATTCCCCCCACACACAGTATGATGTCCTCACAGTACATTCCCTCCACACACAGTATGATGTCCTCACAGTACATTCCCTCCACACACAGTATGATGTCCTCACAGTACATTCCCTACACACACAGTATGATGTCCTCACAGTACATTCCCCACACACAGTATGATGTCCTCACAGTACATTCCCCCCACACACAGTATGATGTCCTCACAGTACATTCCCTACACACAGTATGATGTCCTCACAGTACATTCCTCCACACACAGTATGATGTCCCCTCAGTACATTCCCCCACACACAGTATGATGTCCTCACAGTACATTCCCCCACACACAGTATGATGTCCCCACAGTACATTCCCCCACACACAGTATGATGTCCTCACAGTACATTCCCCCACACACAGTATGATGTCCTCACAGTACATTCCCCCACACACAGTATGATGTCCTCACAGTACATTCCTCCACACACAGTATGATGTCCCCACAGTACATTCCCCCCACACACAGTATGATGTCCCCACAGTACATTCCCCCAACACACAGTATGATGTCCTCACAGTACATTCCCCCCACACACAGTATGATGTCCTCACAGTACATTCCCTCCACATACAGTATGATGTCCTCACAGTACATTCCCTCCACACACAGTATGATGTCCTCACAGTACATTCCCCCCACACACAGTATGATGTCCCCACAGTACATTCCTCCACACACAGTATGATGTCCCCACAGTACATTCCCCACACACAGTATGATGTCCTCACAGTACATTCCTCCACACACAGTATGATGTCCCCACAGTACATTCCCTCCACACACAGTATGATGTCCCCACAGTACATTCCCCCCACACACAGTATGATGTCCCCACAGTACATTCCCTCCACACACAGTATGATGTCCTCACAGTACATTCCCTCCACACACAGTATGATGTCCCTACAGTACATTCCCGACACACAGTATGATGTCCCCACAGTACATTCCCCCACACACAGTATGATGTCCTCACAGTACATTCCCTCCACACACAGTATGATGTCCCCAGAGTACATTCCCTCCACACACAGTATGATGTCCTCACAGTACATTCCCTCCACACACAGTATGATGTCCCCACAGTACATTCCCCACACACAGTATGATGTCCCCACAGTACATTCCCTCCCACACACAGTATGATGTCCCCACAGTACATTCCCCCCACACACAGTATGATGTCTCCACAGTACATTCCCTCCACACACGGTATGATGTCCTCACAGTACATTCCATCCACACACAGTATGATGTCCCCACAGTACATTCCCCCACACACAGTATGATGTCCCCACAGTACATTCCCCCACACACAGTATGATGTCCCCACAGTACATTCCCTCCACACACAGTATGATGTCCCCACAGTACATTCCCCCACACACAGTATGATGTCCCCACAGTACATTCCCCCACACACAGTATGATGTCCCCACAGTACATTCCCCCACACACAGTATGATGTCCTCACAGTACATTCCCTCCACACACAGTATGATGTCCCCACAGTACATTCCCCACACACAGTATGATGTCCCCACAGTACATTCCCTCCACACACAGTATGATGTCTCCACAGTACATTCCCCACACACACAGTATGATGTCTCCACAATACATTCCCTCCACACACAGTATGATGTCCCCACAGTACATTCCCCCCACACACAGTATGATGTCTCCACAGTACATTCCCTCCACACACAGAATGATGTCCCCAACGTACATTCCCTCCACACACAGTATGATGTCCCCACAGTACATTCCCCCCACACACAGTATGATGTCTCCACAGTACATTCCCTCCACACACAGTATGATGACCCCACAGTACATTCCCCCCACACACAGTATGATGTCTCCACAGTACATTCCCTCCACACACAGTATGATGACCCCACAGTACATTCCCTCCACATACAGTATGATGACCCCACAGTACATTCCCCACACACAGTATGATGTCCCCACAGTACATTCCCTCCACACACAGTATGATGTCTCCACAGTACATTCCCCACACACACAGTATGATGTCTCCACAATACATTCCCTCCACACACAGTATGATGTCCCCACAGTACATTCCCCCCACACACAGTATGATGTCTCCACAGTACATTCCCTCCACACACAGTATGATGTCCCCACAGTACATTCCCTCCACACACAGTATGATGTCCCCACAGTACATTCCCCCCACACACAGTATGATGTCTCCACAGTACATTCCCTCCACACACAGTATGATGACCCCACAGTACATTCCCCCCACACACAGTATGATGTCTCCACAGTACATTCCCTCCACACACAGTATGATGACCCCACAGTACATTCCCTCCACACACAGTATGATGTCGCCACAGTACATTCCCCCCACACACAGTATGATGTCTCCACAGTACATTCCCTCCACACACAGTATGATCTCTCCACAGTACATTCCCCCACACACTGTATGATGTCTCCACAGTACATTCCCCCACACACAGTATGATGTCCTCAGAGTACATTCCCTCCACACACAGTATGATGTCCTCACAGTACATTCCCCCACACACAGTATGATGTCCCCACAGTACATTCCCTCACACACAGTATGATGTCCCCACAGTACATTCCCCCACACACAGTATGATGTCCCCAAAGTACATTCCCCACACACAGTATGATGTCCCCACAGTACATTCCTCCGCACACAGTATGATGTCCCCACAGTACATTCCTCCACACACAGTATGATGTCCCCACAGTACATTCCTCCGCACACAGTATGATGTCCCCACAGTACATTCCTCCACACACAGTATGATGTCCTCACAGTACATTCCTCCACACACACAGTATGATGTCCCCACAGTACATTCCCCCACACACAGTATGATGTCCTCACAGTACATTCCCCCACACACAGTATGATGTCCTCACAGTACATTCCCCCACACACAGTATGATGTCCTCACAGTACTTTCCCCCACACACAGTATGATGTCCTCACAGTACATTCCCCCCACACACAGTATGATGTCCCCACAGTACATTCCTCCACACACAGTATGATGTCCTCACAGTACATTCCTCCACACACACAGTACGATGTCCCCACAGTACATTCCCCCACACACAGTATGATGTCCTCACAGTACATTCCCCCACACACAGTATGATGTCCTCACAGTACATTCCCCCACACACAGTATGATGTCCTCACAGTACATTCTCCCCACACACAGTATGATGTCCCCACAGTACTTTCCCCCCACACACAGTATGATGTCCTCACAGTACATTCCTCCACACACAGTATGATGTCCCCACAGTACATTCCCCTCCACACACAGTATGATGTCTCCACAGTACATTCCCCCACACACAGTATGATGTCCCCACAGTACATTCCCCACACACACAGTATGATGTCCCCACAGTACATTCCCCCACACACAGTATGATGTCCTCACAGTACATTCCCTCCACACACAGTATGATGTTCTCACAGTACATTCCCTCCACACACAGTATGATGTCCCCAGAGTACATTCCCTCCACACACAGTATGATGTCCTCACAGTACATTCCTCCACACACAGTATGATGTCCCCACAGTACATTCCCCCACACACAGTATGATGTCCCCACAGTACATTCCCTCACACACAGTATGATGTCCTCACAGTACATTCCTCCACACACAGTATGATGTCCCCTCAGTACATTCCCCCCACACAGTATGATGTCCTCACAGTACATTACTCCACACACAGTATGATGTCCCCACAGTACATTCCTCCACACACAGTATGATGTCCCCACAGTACATTCCTCCACACACAGTATGATGTCCCCACAGTACATTCCCCCACACACAGTATGATGTCCCCACAGTACATTCCTCCACACACAGTATGATGTCCCCACAGTACATTCCTCCGAACACAGTATGATGTCCCCACAGTACATTCCTCCACACACAGTATGATGTCCTCACAGTACATTCCTCCACACACACAGTATTATGTCCCCACAGTACATTCCCCCACACACAGTATGATGTCCTCACAGTACATTCCCCCACACACAATATGATGTCCTCACAGTACATTCCCCCCACACACAGTATGATGTCCCCACAGTACATTCCTCCACACACAGTATGATGTCCTCACAGTACATTCCTCCACACACACAGTATGATGTCCCCACAGTACATTCCCCCACACACAGTATGATGTCCTCACAGTACATTCCCCCACACACAGTATGATGTCCCCACAGTACATTCCTCCGCACACAGTATGATGTCCCCACAGTACATTCCTCCGCACACAGTATGATGTCCCCACAGTACATTCCCCCCACACACAGTATGATGTCCTCACAGTACATTCCCCCACACACAGTATGATGTCCCCACAGTACATTCCCTCACACACAGTATGATGTCCCCACAGTACATTCCCCCACACACAGTATGATGTCCCCACAGTACATTCCCCACACACAGTATGATGTCCCCACAGTACATTCCTCCGCACACAGTATGATGTCCCCACAGTACATTCCTCCACACACAGTATGATGTCCCCACAGTACATTCCTCCGCACACAGTATGATGTCCCCACAGTACATTCCTCCACACACAGTATGATGTCCTCACAGTACATTCCTCCACACACACAGTATGATGTCCCCACAGTACATTCCCCCACACACAGTATGATGTCCTCACAGTACATTCCCCCACACACAATATGATGTCCTCACAGTACATTCCCCCCACACACAGTATGATGTCCCCACAGTACATTCCTCCACACACAGTATGATGTCCTCACAGTACATTCCTCCACACACACAGTATGATGTCCCCACAGTACATTCCCCCACACACAGTATGATGTCCTCACAGTACATTCCCCCACACACAGTATGATGTCCTCACAGTACATTCCCCCACACACAGTATGATGTCCTCACAGTACATTCTCCCCACACACAGTATGATGTCCCCACAGTACATTCCCCCCACACACAGTATGATGTCCTCACAGTACATTCCTCCACACACAGTATGATGTCCCCACAGTACATTCCCCTCCACACACAGTATGATGTCTCCACAGTACATTCACCCACACACAGTATGATGTCCCCACAGTACATTCCCCACACACACAGTATGATGTCCCCACAGTACATTCCCCCACACACAGTATGATGTCCTCACAGTACATTCCCTCCACACACAGTATGATGTTCTCACAGTACATTCCCTCCACACACAGTATGATGTCCCCAGAGTACATTCCCTCCACACACAGTATGATGTCCTCACAGTACATTCCTCCACACACAGTATGATGTCCCCACAGTACATTCCCCCACACACAGTATGATGTCCCCACAGTACATTCCCTCACACACAGTATGATGTCCTCACAGTACATTCCTCCACACACAGTATGATGTCCCCTCAGTACATTCCCCCCACACAGTATGATGTCCTCACAGTACATTACTCCACACACAGTATGATGTCCCCACAGTACATTCCTCCACACACAGTATGATGTCCCCACAGTACATTCCTCCACACACAGTATGATGTCCCCACAGTACATTCCCCCACACACAGTATGATGTCCCCAGAGTACATTCCTCCACACACAGTATGATGTCCCCACAGTACATTCCCCCACACACAGTATGATGTCCCCACAGTACATTCCCCCCACACACAGTATGATGTCCCCACAGTACATTCCTGCACACACAGTATGATGTCCCCACAGTACATTCCCCCACACACAGTATGATATCCTCACAGTACATTCCCCCACACACAGTATGATGTCCCCACAGTACATTCCTCCACACACAGTATGATGTCCCCACAGTACATTCCCCCACACACAGTATGATGTCCTCACAGTACATTCCCCCACACACAGTATGATGCCCCCACAGTACATTCCCCCACACATAGTATGATGTCCTCACAGTACATTCCCCACACACAGTATGATGTCCTCACAGTACATTCCTCCACACACAGTATGATGTCCCCACAGTACATTCCCCCCACACACAGTATGATGTCCTCACAGTACATTCCCTCCACACACAGTATGATGTCCTCACAGTACATTCCCTCCACACACAGTATGATGTCCTCACAGTACATTACTCCACACACAGTATGATGTCCTCACAGTACATTCCCCCACACACAGTATGATGTCCCCACAGTACTTTCCTCCACACACAGTATGATGTCCTCACAGTACATTACTCCACACACAGTATGATGTCCCCACAGTACATTCCTCCACACACAGTATGATGTCCCCACAGTACATTCCTCCACACACAGTATGATGTCCCCACAGTACATTCCCCCACACACAGTATGATGTCCCCACAGTACATTCCTCCACACACAGTATGATGTCCCCACAGTACATTCCCCCACACATAGTATGATGTCCCCACAGTACATTCCCCCCACACACAGTATGATGTCCCCACAGTACATTCCTCCACACACAGTATGATGTCCCCACAGTACATTCCCCCACACACAGTATGATATCCTCACAGTACATTCCCCCACACACAGTATGATGTCCCCACAGTACATTCCTCCATACACAGTATGATGTCCCCACAGTACATTCCCCCCACACACAGTATGATGTCCTCACAGTACATTCCCTCCACACACAGTATGATGTCCTCACAGTACATTCCCTCCACACACAGTATGATGTCCTCACAGTACATTACTCCACACACAGTATGATGTCCCCTCAGTACATTCCCCCCACACAGTATGATGTCCTCACAGTACATTACTCCACACACAGTATGATGTCCCCACAGTACATTCCTCCACACACAGTATGATGTCCACACAGTACATTCCTCCACACACAGTATGATGTCCCCACAGTACATTCCCCCACACACAGTATGATGTCCCCACAGTACATTCCTCCACACACAGTATGATGTCCCCACAGTACATTCCCCCACACACAGTATGATGTCCCCACAGTACATTCCCCCCACACACAGTATGATGTCCCCACAGTACATTCCCGACACACAGTATGATGTCCCCACAGTACATTCCCTCCACACACAGTATGATGTCCTCACAGTACATTCCCTCCACACACAGTATGATGTCCTCACAGTACATTCCCTCCACACACAGTATGATGTCCCCACAGTACATTCCCGACACACAGTATGATGTCCCCACAGTACATTCCCCCACACACAGTATGATGTCCTCACAGTACATTCCCTCCACACACAGTATGATGTCCCCAGAGTACATTCCCTCCACACACAGTATGATGTCCTCACAGTACATTCCCTCCACACACAGTATGATGTCCCCACAGTACATTCCCCACACACAGTATGATGTCCCCACAGTACATTCCCTTCCACACACAGTATGATGTCCCCACAGTACATTCCCCCCACACACAGTATGATGTCTCCACAGTACATTCCCTCCACACACGGTATGATGTCCTCACAGTACATTCCCTCCACACACAGTATGATGTCCCCACAGTACATTCCCCCACACACAGTATGATGTCCCCACAGTACATTCCCCCACACACAGTATGATGTCCCCACAGTACATTCCCTCCACACACAGTATGATGTCCCCACAGTACATTCCCCCACACACAGTATGATGTCCCCACAGTACATTCCCCGACACACAGTATGATGTCCCCACAGTACATTCCCCCACACACAGTATGATGTCCTCACAGTACATTCCCTCCACACACAGTATGATGTCCCCACAGTACATTCCCCACACACAGTATGATGTCCCCACAGTACATTCCCCCACACACAGTATGATGTCCCCACAGTACATTCCCCGACACACAGTATGATGTCCCCACAGTACATTCCCCCACACACAGTATGATGTCCTCACAGTACATTCCCTCCACACACAGTATGATGTCTCCACAGTACATTCCCCCCACACACAGTATGATGTCTCCACAATACATTCCCTCCACACACAGTATGATGTCCCCACAGTACATTCCCCCCACACACAGTATGATGTCTCCACAGTACATTCCCTCCACACACAGTATGATGTCCCCACAGTACATTCCCCCCACACACAGTATGATGTCCCCACAGTACATTCCCCCCACACACAGTATGATGTCTCCACAGTACATTCCCTCCACACACAGTATGATGACCCCACAGTACATTCCCCCCACACACAGTATGATGTCTCCACAGTACATTCCCTCCACACACAGTATGATGACCCCACAGTACATTCCCTCCACACACAGTATGATGTCGCCACAGTACATTCCCCCCACACACAGTATGATGTCTCCAAAGTACATTCCCTCCACACACAGTATGATCTCTCCACAGTACATTCCCCCTCACACAGTATGATGTCTCCACAGTACATTCCCCCACACACAGTATGATGTCCTCACAGTACATTCCCTCCACACACAGTATGATGTCCTCACAGTACATTCCCCCACACACAGTATGATGTCCCCACAGTACATTCCCTCACACACAGTATGATGTCCCCACAGTATATTCCCCCACACACAGTATGATGTCCCCACAGTACATTCCCCCACACACAGTATGATGTCCTTACAGTACATTCCCTCCACACACAGTATGATGTCGTCTCAGTACATTCCTCCCACACACAGTATGATGTCCCCACAGTACATTCCCCCACACACAGTATGATGTCCCCACAGTACATTCCCTCCACACACAGTATGTTGTCCTCACAGTACATTCCCTCCACACACAGTATGATGTTCCCACAATTCATTCCCCCCACACACAGTATGATGTCCCCACAGTACATTCCCTCCACACACAGTATGATGTCCCCACAATACATTCCCCCCACACACAGTATGATGTCCCCACAGTACATTCCCTCCACACACAGTATGATGTCCCCACAGTACATTCCCTCCACACACAGTATGATGTCCCCACAGTACATTCCCCACACACAGTATGATGTCCTCACAGTACATTCCCCCACACACAGAGTGATGTCCTCACAGTACATTCCCCCACACACAGTATGATGTCCTCACAGTACATTCCCTCCACACACAGTATGATGTTCTCACAGTACATTCCCTCCACACACAGTATGATGTCCTCACAGTACATTCCCTCCACACACAGTATGATGTCCTCACAGTACATTCCCTCCACACACAGTATGATGTCCCCACAGTACATTCCCGACACACAGTATGATGTCCCCACAGTACATTCCCCCACACACAGTATGATGTCCTCACAGTACATTCCCTCCACACACAGTATGATGTCCCCACAGTACATTCCCTCCACACACAGTATGATGTCCTCACAGTACATTCCCTCCACACACAGTATGATGTCCCCACAGTACATTCCCCACACACAGCATGATGTCCCCACAGTACATTCCCTCCCACACACAGTATGATGTCCCCACAGTACATTCCCCCCACACACAGTATGATGTCTCCACAGTACATTCCCTCCACACACGGTATGATGTCCTCACAGTACATTCCCTCCACACACAGTATGATGTCCCCACAGTACATTCCCCCACACACAGTATGATGTCCCCACAGTACATTCCTCCACACACAGTATGATGTCCCCACAGTACATTCCCCCACACACAGTATGATGTCCCCACAGTACATTCCCCCACACACAGTATGATGTCCCCACAGTACATTCCCCCACACACAGTATGATGTCCTCACAGTACATTCCCTCCACACACAGTATGATGTCCCCACAGTACATT
Source organism: Phyllobates terribilis (assembly GCF_046119375.1). Lineage (NCBI taxonomy): Eukaryota > Metazoa > Chordata > Amphibia > Anura > Dendrobatidae > Phyllobates > Phyllobates terribilis. Next base: position 972,756,425 of record NW_027362762.1, read on the forward strand.
CCCCACACACAGTATGATGTCCCCACAGTACATTCCCTCCACACACAGTATGATGTCTCCACAGTACATTCCCCCCACACACAGTATGATGTCTCCACAGTACATTCCCTCCACACACAGTATGATGTCCCCACAGTACATTCCCCCCACACACAGTATGATGTCTCCACAGTACATTCCCTCCACACACAGTATGATGTCCCCACAGTACATTCCCTCCACACACAGTATGATGTCCCCACAGTACATTCCCCCCACACACAGTATGATGTCTCCACAGTACATTCCCTCCACACACAGTATGATGACCCCACAGTACATTCCCCCCACACACAGTATGATGTCTCCACAGTACATTCCCCCCACACACAGTATGATGACCCCACAGTACATTCCCTCCACACACAGTATGATGTCCCCACAGTACATTCCCCCCACACACAGTATGATTTCTCCACAGTACATTCCCTCCACACACAGTATGATGTCCTCACAGTACATTCCCTCCACACACAGTATGTTGTCCTCACAGTACATTCCCCCACACACATTATGATGTCCCCACAGTACATTCCCCCCACACACAGTATGATGTCCCCACAGTACATTCCTCCACACACAGTATGATGTCCCCACAGTACATTCCCCCCACACAGTATGATGTCCTCACAGTACATTCCCCCCACACAGTATGATGTCCTCACAGTACATTCCCCCACACACAGTATGATGTCCCCACAGTACATTCCCCACACACAGTATGATGTCCTCACAGTACATTCCCCACACACAGTATGATGTCCTCACAGTACATTCCTCCACACACACAGTATGATGTCCCCACAGTACATTCCCTCCACACACAGTATGATGTCCCCACAGTACATTCCTCCACACACACAGTATGATGTCCCCACAGTACATTCCCTCCACACACAGTATGATGTCCCCACAGTACATTCCTCCACACACACAGTATGATGTCCTCACAGTACATTCCCCACACACAGTATGATGTCCTCACAGTACATTCCTCCACACACACAGTATGATGTCCCCACAGTACGTTCCCTCCACACACAGTATGATCTCTCCACAGTACATTCCCCCTCACACAGTATGATGTCTCCACAGTACATTCCCCCACACACAGTATGATGTCCTCACAGTACATTCCCTCCACACACAGTATGATGTCCTCACAGTACATTCCCCCACACACAGTATGATGTCCCCACAGTACATTCCCTCACATACAGTATGATGTCCCCACAGTATATTCCCCCACACACAGTATGATGTCCCCACAGTACATTCCCCCACACACAGTATGATGTCCTTACAGTACATTCCCTCCACTCACAGTATGATGTCCTCACAGTACATTCCTCCCACACACAGTATGATGTCCCCACAGTACATTCCCCCACACACAGTATGATGTCCCCACAGTACATTCCCTCCACACACAGTATGTTGTCCTCACAGTACATTCCCTCCACACACAGTATGATGTTCCCACAGTACATTCCCCCCACACACAGAATGATGTCCCCACAGTACATTCCCTCCACACACAGTATGATGTCCGCACAGTACATTCCCCCCACACACAGTATGATGTCCCCACAGTACATTCCCTCCACACACAGTATGATGTCCCCACAGTACATTCCTTCCACACACAGTATGATGTCCCCACAGTACATTCCCCACACACAGTATGATGTCCTCACAGTACATTCCCCCACACACAGTATGATGTCCTCACAGTACATTCCCCCACACACAGTATGATGTCCTCACAGTACATTCCCTCCACACACAGTATGATGTCCTCACAGTACATTCCCTCCACACACAGTATGATGTCCTCACAGTACATTCCCTCCACACACAGTATGATGTCCTCACAGTACATTCCCTCCACACACAGTATGATGTCCCCACAGTACATTCCCGACACACAGTATGATGTCCCCACAGTACATTCCCCCACACACAGTATGATGTCCTCACAGTACATTCCCTCCACACACAGTATGATGTCCCCACAGTACATTCCCTCCACACACAGTATGATGTCCTCACAGTACATTCCCTCCACACACAGTATGATGTCCCCACAGTACATTCCCCACACACAGTATGATGTCCCCACAGTACATTCCCTCCCACGCACAGTATGATGTCCCCACAGTACATTCCCCCCACACACAGTATGATGTCTCCACAGTACATTCCCTCCACACACGGTATGATGTCCTCACAGTACATTCCCTCCACACACAGTATGATGTCCCCACAGTACATTCCCCCACACACAGTATGATGTCCCCACAGTACATTCCCCCACACACAGTATGATGTCCCCACAGTATATTCCCTCCACACACAGTATGATGTCCCCACAGTACATTCCCCCACACACAGTATGATGTCCCCACAGTACATTCCCCCACACACAGTATGATGTCCCCACAGTACATTCCCCCACACACAGTATGATGTCCTCACAGTACATTACCTCCACACACAGTATGATGTCCCCACAGTACATTCCCCACACACAGTATGATGTCCCCACAGTACATTCCCTCCACACACAGTATGATGTCTCCACAGTACATTCCCCCCACACACAGTATGATGTCTCCATAGTACATTCCCTCCACACACAGTATGATGTCCCCACAGTACATTCCCCCCACACACAGTATGATGTCTCCACAGTACATTCCCTCCACACACAGTATGATGTCCCCACAGTACATTCCTCCACACACAGTATGATGTCCCCACAGTACATTCCCCCCACACACAGTATGATGTCTCCACAGTACATTCCCTCCACACACAGTATGATGACCCCACAGTACATTCACCCCACACACAGTATGATGTCTCCACAGTACATTCCCCCCACACACAGTATGATGTCCCCACAGTACATTCCCTCCACACACAGTATGATGTCCCCACAGTACATTCCCCCCACACACAGTATGATGTCTCCACAGTACATTCCCTCCACACACAGTATGATGACCCCACAGTACATTCCCCCCACACACAGTATGATGTCTCCACAGTACATTCCCCCCACACACAGTATGATGTCTCCACAGTACATTCCCTCCACACACAGTATGATATCCCCACAGTACATTCCCCCCACACACAGTATGATGTCTCCACAGTACATTCCCTCCACACACAGTATGATGTCCTCACAGTACATTCCCTCCACACACAGTATGTTGTCCTCACAGTACATTCCCCCCACACACAGTATGATGTCCCCACAGTACATTCCTCCACACACAGTATGATGTCCCCACAGTACATTCCCCCCACACAGTATGATGTCCTCACAGTACATTCCCCCCACACAGTATGATGTCCTCACAGTACATTCCCCCACACACAGTATGATGTCCCCACAGTACATTCCCCACACACAGTATGATGTCCTCACAGTACATTCCCCACACACAGTATGATGTCCTCACAGTACATTCCTCCACACACACAGTATGATGTCCCCACAGTACATTCCCTCCACACACAGTATGATGTCCCCACAGTACATTCCTCCACACACACAGTATGATGTCCCCACAGTACATTCCCTCCACACACAGTATGATGTCCCCACAGTACATTCCTCCACACACACAGTATGATGTCCTCACAGTACATTCCCCACACACAGTATGATGTCCTCACAGTACATTCCTCCACACACACAGTATGATGTCCCCACAGTCCATTCCCTCCACACACAGTATGATGTCCTCACAGTACATTCCCCACACACAGTATGATGTCCTCACAGTACATTCCCCACACACAGTATGATGTCCCCACAGTACATTCCCCACACACAGTATGATGTCCCCACAGTACATTCCCTCCACACACAGTTTGATGTCCCCACAGTACATTCCCCACACACAGTATGATGTCCCCACAGTACATTCCTCCGTACACAGTATGATGTCCCCACAGTACATTCCTCCACACACAGTATGATGTCCTCACAGTACATTCCTCCACACACACAGTATGATGTCCCCACAGTACATTCCCCCACACACAGTATGATGTCCTCACAGTACATTCCCCCACACACAGTATGATGTCCTCACAGTACATTCCCCCACACACAGTATGATGTCCTCACAGTACATTCCCCCACACACAATATGATGTCCCCACAGTACATTCCTCCACACACACAGTATGATGTCCCCACAGTACATTCCCCCACACACAGTATGATGTCCTCACAGTACATTCCCCCACACACAGTATGATGTCCTCACAGTACATTCCCCCACACACAGTATGATGTCCTCACAGTACATTCCCCCACACACAGTATGATGTTCTCACAGTACATTCCCCCCACACACAGTATGATGTCCCCACAGTACATTCCTCCACACACAGTATGATGTCCTCACAGTACATTCCTCCACACACACAGTATGATGTCCCCACAGTACATTCCCCCACACACAGTATGATGTCCTCACAGTACATTCCCCCACACACAGTATGATGTCCTCACAGTACATTCCCCCACACACAGTATGATGTCCTCACAGTACATTCTCCCCACACACAGTATGATGTCCCCACAGTACATTACCCCCACACACAGTATGATGTCCTCACAGTACATTCCTCCACACACAGTATGATGTCTCCACAGTACATTCCCCCACACACAGTATGATGTCCCCACAGTACATTCCCCACACACACAGTATGATGTCCCCACAGTACATTCCCTCCACACACAGTATGATGTTCTCACAGTACATTCCCTCCACACACAGTATGATGTCCCCACAGTACATTCCCTCCACACACAGTATGATGTCCTCACAGTACATTCCTCCACACACAGTATGATGTCCCCTCAGCACATTCCCCCCACACAGTATGATGTCCTCACAGTTCATTACTCCACACACAGTATGATGTCCCCACAGTACATTCCTCCACACACAGTATGATGTCCCCACAGTACATTCCTCCACACACAGTATGATGTCCCCACAGTACATTCCCCCACACACAGTATGATGTCCCCACAGTACATTCCTCCACACACAGTATGATGTCCCCACAGTACATTCCCCCCACACACAGTATGATGTCCCCACAGTACATTCCCCCCACACACAGTATGATGTCCCCACAGTACATTCCTCCACACACAGTATGATGTCCCCACAGTACATTCCCCCACACACAGTATGATATCCTCACAGTACATTCCCCCACACACAGTATGATGTCCCCACAGTACATTCCTCCACACACAGTATGATGTCCCCACAGTACATTCCCCCCACACACAGTATGATGTCCTAACAGTACATTCGCTCCACACACAGTATGATGTCCTCACAGTACATTCCCTCCACACACAGTATGATGTCCTCACAGTACATTCCCCCCACACACAGTATGATGTCCTCACAGTACATTCCTCCACACACAGTATGATGTCCCCACAGTACATTCCCCCCACACACAGTATGATGTCCCCACAGTACATTCCCCCCACACACAGTATGATGTCCTCACAGTACATTCCCCCCACACACAGTATGATGTCCTCACAATACATTCCCTCCACACACAGTATGATGTTCTCACAGTACATTCCCAAACACACAGTATGATGTCCCCACAGTACATTCCCTCCACACACAGTATGATGTCCCCACATTACATTCCCCCACACACAGTATGATGTCCCCACAGTACATTCCCCCCACACACAGTAGGATGTCCTCACAGTACATTCCCTCCACACACAGTATGATGTCCTCACAGTACATTCCCTCCACACACAGTATGATGTCCTCACAGTACATTCCCTCCACACACAGTATGATGTCCCTACAGTACATTCCCGACACACAGTATGATGTCCCCACAGTACATTCCCCCACACACAGTATGATGTCCTCACAGTACATTCCCTCCACACACAGTATGATGTCCCTACAGTACATTCCCTCCACACACAGTATGATGTCCTCCCAGTACATTCCCTCCACACACAGTATGATGTCCCTACAGTACATTCCCGACACACAGTATGATGTCCCCACAGTACATTCCCCCACACACAGTATGATGTCCTCACAGTACATTCCCTCCACACACAGTATGATGTCCCCAGAGTACATTCCCTCCACACACAGTATGATGTCCTCACAGTACATTCCCCCCACACACAGTATGATGTCCCCACAGTACATTCCTCCACACACAGTATGATGTCCTCACAGTACATTCCTCCACACATACAGTATGATGTCCCCACAGTACATTCCCCCACACACAGTATGATGTCCTCACAGTACATTCCCCCACACACAGTATGATGTCCTCACAGTACATTCCCCCACACACAGTATGATGTCCTCACAGTACATTCTCCCCACACACAGTATGATGTCCCCACAGTACATTCCCCCCACACACAGTATGATGTCCTCACAGTACATTCCTCCACACACAGTATGATGTCTCCACAGTACATTCCCCCACACACAGTATGATGTCCCCACAGTACATTCCCCCACACACAGCATGATGTCCCCACAGTACATTCCTCCACACACAGTATGATGTCCCCACAGTACATTCCCCCCACACACAGTATGATGTCCCCACAGTACATTCCCCCCACACACAGTATGATGTCCCCACAGTACATTCCTCCACACACAGTATGATGTCCCCACAGTACATTCCCCCACACACAGTATGATATCCTCACAGTACATTCCCCCACACACAGTATGATGTCCCCACAGTACATTCCTCCACACACAGTATGATGTCCCCACAGTACATTCCCCCCACACACAGTATGATGTCCTCACAGTACATTCGCTCCACACACAGTATGATGTCCTCACAGTACATTCCCTCCACACACAGTATGATGTCCTCACAGTACATTCCCTCCACACACAGTATGATGTCCTCACAGTACATTCCTCCACACACAGTATGATGTCCCCACAGTACATTCCCCCCACACACAGTATGATGTCCCCACAGTACATTCCCCCCACACACAGTATGATGTCCTCACAGTACATTCCCCCCACACACAGTATGATGTCCTCACAGTACATTCCCTCCACACACAGTATGATGCCCTCACAGTACATTCCCAAACACACAGTATGATGTCCCCACAGTACATTCCCTCCACACACAGTATGATGTCCCCACATTACATTCCCCCACACACAGTATGATGTCCCCACAGTACATTCCCCCCACACACAGTAGGATGTCCTCACAGTACATTCCCTCCACACACAGTATGATGTCCTCACAGTACATTCCCTCCACACACAGTATGATGTCCTCACAGTACATTCCCTCCAAACACAGTATGATGTCCCTACATTACATTCCCGACACACACTATGATGTCCCCACAGTACATTCCCCCACACACAGTATGATGTCCTCACAGTACATTCCCTCCACACACAGTATGATGTCCCTACAGTACATTCCCTCCACACACAGTATGATGTCCTCCCAGTACATTCCCTCCACACACAGTATGATGTCCCTACAGTACATTCCCGACACACAGTATGATGTCCCCACAGTACATTCCCCCACACACAGTATGATGTCCTCACAGTACATTCCCTCCACACACAGTATGATGTCCCCAGAGTACATTCCCTCCACACACAGTATGATGTCCTCACAGTACATTCCCTCCACACACAGTATGATGTCCCCACAGTACATTCTCCACACACAGTATGATGTCCCCACAGTACATTCCCTCCCACACACAGTATGATGTCCCCACAGTACATTCCCCCCACACACAGTATGATGTCTCCACAGTACATTCCCTCCACACACGGTATGATGTCCTCACAGTACATTCCCTCCACACACAGTATGATGTCCCCACAGTACATTCCCCCACACACAGTATGATGTCCCCACAGTACATTCCCCCACACACAGTATGATGTCCCCACAGTACATTCCCTCCACACACAGTATGATGTCCCCACAGTACATTCCCCCACACACAGTATGATGTCCCCACAGTACATTCCCCCACACACAGTATGATGTCCCCACAGTACATTCCCCCACACACAGTATGATGTCCTCACAGTACATTCCCTCCACACACAGTATGATGTCCCCACAGTACATTCCCCACACACAGTATGATGTCCCCACAGTACATTCCCTCCACACACAGTATGATGTCTCCACAGTACATTCCCCACACACACAGTATGATGTCTCCACAATACATTCCCTCCACACACAGTATGATGTCCCCACAGTACATTCCCCCCACACACAGTATGATGTCTCCACAGTACATTCCCTCCACACACAGTATGATGTCCCCACAGTACATTCCCTCCACACACAGTATGATGTCCCCACAGTACATTCCCCCCACACACAGTATGATGTCTCCACAGTACATTCCCTCCACACACAGTATGATGACCCCACAGTACATTCCCCCCACACACAGTATGATGTCTCCACAGTACATTCCCTCCACACACAGTATGATGACCCCACAGTTCATTCCCTCCACACACAGTATGATGACCCCACAGTACATTCCCTCCACACACAGTATGATGTCGCCACAGTACATTCCCCCCACACACAGTATGATGTCTCCACAGTACATTCCCTCCACACACAGTATGATCTCTCCACAGTACATTCCCCCACACACAGTATGATGTCTCCACAGTACATTCCCCCACACACAGTATGATGTCCTCACAGTACATTCCCCCACACACAGTATGATGTCCCCACAGTACATTCCCTCACACACAGTATGATGTCCCCACAGTACATTCCCCCACACACAGTATGATGTCCCCACAGTACATTCCCCCACACACAGTATGATGTCCTCACAGTACATGCCCTCCACACACAGTATGATGTCCTCACAGTACATTCCCCCACACACAGTATGATGTCCCCACAGTACATTCCCTCCACACACAGTATGTTGTCCTCACAGTACATTCCCTCCACACACAGTATGATGTTCCCACAGTACATTCCCCCCACACACAGTATGATGTCCCCACAGTACATTCCCTCCACACACAGTATGATGTCCCCACAGTACATTCCCCCCACACACAGTATGATGTCCCCACAGTACATTCCCTCCACACACAGTATGATGTCCCCACAGTACATTCCCTCCACACACAGTATGATGTCCCCACAGTACATTCCCCACACACAGTATGATGTCCCCACAGTACATTCCCCCCACACACAGTATGATGTCTCCACAGTACATTCCCTCCACACACGGTATGATATCCTCACAGTACATTCCCCCACACACAGTATGATGTCCCCACAGTACATTCCCCCACACACAGTATGATGTCCCCACAGTACATTCCCCCACACACAGTATGATGTCCCCACAGTACATTCCCTCCCACACACAGTATGATGTCCCCACAGTACATTCCCCCCACACACAGTATGATGTCTCCACAGTACATTCCCTCCACACACAGTATGATGACCCCACAGTACATTCCCCCCACACACAGTATGATGTCTCCACAGTACATTCCCTCCACACACAGTATGATGTCCTCACAGTACATTCCCTCCACACACAGTATGGTGTCCTCACAGTACATTCCCCCACACACAGTATGATGTCCCCACAGTACATTCCCTCCACACACAGTATGATGTCCCCACAGTACATTCCCCCCACACACAGTATGATGTCTCCACAGTACATTCCCTCCACACACAGTATGGTGTCCTCACAGTACATTCCCTCCACACACAGTATGATGACCCCACAGTACATTCCCTCCACACACAGTATGATGTCCCCACAGTACATTCCCCCCACACACAGTATGATGTCTCCACAGTACATTCCCTCCACACACAGTATGATGTCCTCACAGTACATTCCCTCCACACACAGTATGATGTCCTCACAGTACATTCCTCCACACACAGTATGATGTCCCCACAGTACATTCCCCCCACACACAGTATGATGTCCCCACAGTACATTCCCCCCACACACAGTATGATGTCCTCACAGTACATTCCCCCCACACAGTATGATGTCCTCACAGTACATTCCCCCACACACAGTATGATGTCCTCACAGTACATTCCCCAATACACACAGTATGATGTCTCCACAGTACATTCCCTCCACACAGTATGATGTCCTCACAGTACATTCCCTCACACACAGTATGATGTCCCCACAATACATTCCCCACACACAGTATGATGTCCCCACAGTACATTCACCACACACAGTATGATGTCCTCACAGTACATTCCCCCACACACAGTATGATGTCCCCACAGTACATTCCCCACACACAGTATGATGTCCTCACAGTACATTCCCCCACACACAGTATGATGTCCTCACAGTACATTCCCCCACACACAGTATGATGTCCCCACAGTACATTCCCCCACACACAGTATGATGTCCTCACAGTACATTCCCCCACACACAGTATGATGTCTCCACAGTACATTCCCTCCACACACAATATGATGTCCCCACAGTACATTCCCCACACACAGTATGATGTCCCCACAGTACATTCCCCCCACACACATTATGATGTCCTCACAGTACATTCCCCACACACAGTATGATGTCCCCACAGTACATTCCCCACACACAGTATGATGTCCCCACAGTACATTCCCCCACACACAGTATGATGTCTCCACAGTACATTACCTCCACACACAGTATGATGTCCCCACAGTACATTCCTCCACACACAGTATGATGACCCCACAGTACATTCCCTACACACAGTATGATGTCCTCACAGTACATTCCCCACACACAGTATGATGTCCCCACAGTACATTCCCTCCACACACAGTATGATGTCTCCACAGTACATTCCCCCACACACAGTATGATGTCCTCACAGTACATTCCCCCACACACAGTATGATGTCTCCACAGTACATTCCCCCACACACAGTATGATGTCCTCACAGTACATTCCTCCACACACAGTATGATGTCCTCACAGTACATTCCCCCCACACACAGTATGATGTCCTCACAGTACACTCCCCCCACACACAGAATGATGTCCTCACAGTACATTCCCTCCACACACAGAATGATGTCCTCACAGTACATTCCCTCCACACACACAGTATGATGTCCTCACAGTACATTCCCTCCACACACAGTATGATGTCCTCACAGTACATTCCCCACACACAGTATGATGTCCTCACAGTACATTCCCTCCACACACAGTATGATGTCCCCACAGTACATTTCCCACACACAGTATAATGTCCCCACAGTACATTCCCCCACACACAGTATGATGTCCCCACAGTACATTCCCCCACACACAGTATGATGTCCTCACAGTACATTCCCCACACACAGTATGATGTCCCCACAGTACATTCCCTCCACACACAGTATGATGTCCTCACAGTACATTCCCCACACAGAGTATGATGTCCTCACAGTACATTCCCCCACACACAGTATGATGTCCTCACAGTACATTCCCCCCACACACAGTATGATGTCCCCACAGTACATTCCCTCCACACACAGTATGATGTCCTCACAGTACATTCCCCACACACAGTATGATGTCCTCACAGTACATTCCCCCACACACAGTATGATGTCCCCACAGTACATTCCCTCCACACACAGTATGATGTCCTCACAGTTCATTCCCCACACACAGTATGATGTCCCCACAGTACATTCCCTCCACACACAGTATGATGTCCCCACAGTACATTCCCCCACACACAGTATGATGTCCCCACAGTACATTCCCTCCACACACAGTATGATGTCCCCACAGTACATTCCTCCACACACAGTATGATGTCCCCACAGTACATTCCCTCCACACACAGTATGATGTCCTCACAGTTCATTCCCCACACACAGTATGATGTCCCCACAGTACATTCCCTCCACACACAGTATGATTTCCCCACAGTACATTCCCCTACACACAGTATGATGTCCTCACAGTACATTCCCTCCACACACGGTATGATGTCCCCACAGTACATTCCCCCACACACAGTATGATGTCCCCACAGTACATTCCCTCCACACACAGTATGATTTCCCCACAGTACATTCCCCTACACACAGTATGATGTCACCACAGTACATTCCCCCCACACACACAGTATGATGTCCCCACAGTACATTCCCCCACACACAGTATGATGTCCTCACAGTACATTCCCCCACACACAGTATGATGTCCCCACAGTACATTCCCTCCACACACAGTATGATGTCCCCACAGTACATTCCCTCCACACACAGTATGATGTCCCCACAGTACATTTCCCACACACAGTATAATGTCCCCACAGTACATTCCCCCACACACAGTATGATGTCCCCACAGTACATTCCCTCCACACACAGTATGATGTCCCCACAGTACATTCCTCCCACACACAGTATGATGTCTCCACAGTACATTCCTCCACACACAGTATGATGTCCCCACAGTACATTCCCCCCACACACAGTATGATGTCCTCACAGTACATTCCTCCACACACAGTATGATGTCTCCACAGTACATTCCCCCACACACAGTATGATGTCCCCACAGTACATTCCCTCCACACACAGTATGATGTCCTCACAGTACATTCCCCACACAGAGTATGATGTCCTCACAGTACATTCCCCCACACACAGTATGATGTCCTCACAGTACATTTCCCCCACACACAGTATGATGTCCCCACAGTACATTCCCTCCACACACAGTATGATGTCCTCACAGTACATTCCCCACACACAGTATGATGTCCTCACAGTACATTCCCCCCCACACAGTATGATGTCCCCACAGTACATTCCCTCCACACACAGTATGATGTCCTCACAGTTCATTCCCCACACACAGTATGATGTCCCCACAGTACATTCCCTCCACACACAGTATGATGTCCCCACAGTACATTCCCCCACACACAGTATGATGTCCCCACAGTACATTCCCCCCACACACAGTATGATGTCCCCACAGTACATTCCTCCACACACAGTATGATGTCCCCACAGTACATTCCCCCACACACAGTATGATATCCTCACAGTACATTCCCCCACACACAGTATGATGTCCCCACAGTACATTCCTCCACACACAGTATGATGTCCCCACAGTACATTCCCCCCACACACAGTATGATGTCCTCACAGTACATTCGCTCCACACACAGTATGATGTCCTCACAGTACATTCCCTCCACACACAGTATGATGTCCTCACAGTACATTCCCCCCACACACAGTATGATGTCCTCACAGTACATTCCTCCACACACAGTATGATGTCCCCACAGTACATTCCCCCCACACACAGTATGATGTCCCCACAGTACATTCCCCCCACACACAGTATGATGTCCTCACAGTACATTCCCCCCACACACAGTATGATGTCCTCACAGTACATTCCCTCCACACACAGTATGATGTCCTCACAGTACATTCCCAAACACACAGTATGATGTCCCCACAGTACATTCCCTCCACACACAGTATGATGTCCCCACATTACATTCCCCCACACACAGTATGATGTCCCCACAGTACATTCCCCCCACACACAGTAGGATGTCCTCACAGTACATTCCCTCCACACACAGTATGATGTCCTCACAGTACATTCCCTCCACACACAGTATGATGTCCTCACAGTACATTCCCTCCACACACAGTATGATGTCCCTACATTACATTCCTGACACACACTATGATGTCCCCACAGTACATTCCCCCACACACAGTATGATGTCCTCACAGTACATTCCCTCCACACACAGTATGATGTCCCTACAGTACATTCCCTCCACACACAGTATGATGTCCTCCCAGTACATTCCCTCCACACACAGTATGATGTCCCTACAGTACATTCCCGACACACAGTATGATGTCCCCACAGTACATTCCCCCACACACAGTATGATGTCCTCACAGTACATTCCCTCCACACACAGTATGATGTCCCCAGAGTACATTCCCTCCACACACAGTATGATGTCCTCACAGTACATTCCCTCCACACACAGTATGATGTCCCCACAGTACATTCTCCACACACAGTATGATGTCCCCACAGTACATTCCCTCCCACACACAGTATGATGTCCCCACAGTACATTCCCCCCACACACAGTATGATGTCTCCACAGTACATTCCCTCCACACACGGTATGATGTCCTCACAGTACATTCCCTCCACACACAGTATGATGTCCCCACAATACATTCCCCCACACACAGTATGATGTCCCCACAGTACATTCCCCCACACACAGTATGATGTCCCCACAGTACATTCCCTCCACACACAGTATGATGTCCCCACAGTACATTCCCCCACACACAGTATGATGTCCCCACAGTACATTCCCCCACACACAGTATGATGTCCCCACAGTACATTCCCCCACACACAGTATGATGTCCTCACAGTACATTCCCTCCACACACAGTATGATGTCCCCACAGTACATTCCCCACACACAGTATGATGTCCCCACAGTACATTCCCTCCACACACAGTATGATGTCTCCACAGTACATTCCCCACACACACAGTATGATGTCTCCACAATACATTCCCTCCACACACAGTATGATGTCCCCACAGTACATTCCCCCCACACACAGTATGATGTCTCCACAGTACATTCCCTCCACACACAGTATGATGTCCCCACAGTACATTCCCTCCACACACAGTATGATGTCCCCACAGTACATTCCCCCCACACACAGTATGATGTCTCCACAGTACATTCCCTCCACACACAGTATGATGACCCCACAGTACATTCCCCCCACACACAGTATGATGTCTCCACAGTACATTCCCTCCACACACAGTATGATGACCCCACAGTTCATTCCCTCCACACACAGTATGATGACCCCACAGTACATTCCCTCCACACACAGTATGATGTCGGCACAGTACATTCCCCCCACACACAGTATGATGTCTCCACAGTACATTCCCTCCACACACAGTATGATCTCTCCACAGTACATTCCCCCACACACAGTATGATGTCTCCACAGTACATTCCCCCACACACAGTATGATGTCCTCACAGTACATTCCCTCCACACACAGTATGATGTCCTCACAGTACATTCCCCCACACACAGTATGATGTCCCCACAGTACATTCCCTCACACACAGTATGATGTCCCCACAGTACATTCCCCCACACACAGTATGATGTCCTCACAGTACATTCCCCCACACACAGTATGATGTCCTCAGAGTACATGCCCTCCACACACAGTATGATGTCCTCACAGTACATTCCCCCACACACAGTATGATATCCCCACAGTACATTCCCTCCACACACAGTATGTTGTCCTCACAGTACATTCCCTCCACACACAGTATGATGTTCCCACAGTACATTCCCCCCACACACAGTATGATGTCCCCACAGTACATTCCCTCCACACACAGTATGATGTCCCC
Source organism: Phyllobates terribilis (assembly GCF_046119375.1). Classification (NCBI taxonomy): domain Eukaryota; kingdom Metazoa; phylum Chordata; class Amphibia; order Anura; family Dendrobatidae; genus Phyllobates; species Phyllobates terribilis. The sequence continues at coordinate 972,772,070 of NW_027362762.1, forward strand.
ACAGTACATTCCCCCCACACACAGTATGATGTCCCCACAGTACATTCCCTCCACACACAGTATGATGTCCCCACAGTACATTCCCTCCACACACAGTATGATGTCTCCACAGTACATTCCCCACACACAGTATGATGTCCCCACAGTACATTCCCCCCACACACAGTATGATGTCTCCACAGTACATTCCCTCCACACACGGTATGATATCCTCACAGTACTTTCCCCCACACACAGTATGATGTCCCCACAGTACATTCCCCCACACACAGTATGATGTCCCCACAGTACATTCCCCCACACACAGTATGATGTCCCCACAGTACATTCCCTCCCACACACAGTATGATGTCCCCACAGTACATTCCCCCCACACACAGTATGATGTCTCCACAGTACATTCCCTCCACACACAGTATGATGACCCCACAGTACATTCCCCCCACACACAGTATGATGTCTCCACAGTACATTCCCTCCACACACAGTATGATGTCCTCACAGCACATTCCCTCCACACACAGTATGGTGTCCTCACAGTACATTCCCCCACACACAGTATGATGTCCCCACAGTACATTCCCTCCACACACAGTATGATGTCCCCACAGTACATTCCCCCCACACACAGTATGATGTCTCCACAGTACATTCCCTCCACACACAGTATGGTGTCCTCACAGTACATTCCCTCCACACACAGTATGATGACCCCACAGTACATTCCCTCCACATACAGTATGATGTCCCCACAGTACATTCCCCCCACACACAGTATGATGTCTCCACAGTACATTCCCTCCACACACAGTATGATGTCCTCACAGTACATTCCCTCCACACACAGTATGATGTCCTCACAGTACATTCCTCCACACACAGTATGATGTCCCCACAGTACATTCCCCCCACACACAGTATGATGTCCCCACAGTACATTCCCCCCACACACAGTATGATGTCCTCACAGTACATTCCCCCCACACAGTATGATGTCCTCACAGTACATTCCCCCACACACAGTATGATGTCCTCACAGTACATTCCCCAATACACACAGTATGATGTCTCCACAGTACATTCCCTCCACACAGTATGATGTCCTCACAGTACATTCCCTCACACACAGTATGATGTCCCCACAATACATTCCCCACACACAGTATGATGTCCCCACAGTACATTCACCACACACAGTATGATGTCCTCACAGTACATTCCCCCACACACAGTATGATGTCCCCACAGTACATTCCCCACACACAGTATGATGTCCTCACAGTACATTCCCCCACACACAGTATGATGTCCTCACAGTACATTCCCCCACACACAGTATGATGTCCCCACAGTACATTCCCCCACACACAGTATGATGTCCTCACAGTACATTCCCCCACACACAGTATGATGTCTCCACAGTACATTCCCTCCACACACAATATGATGTCCCCACAGTACATTCCCCACACACAGTATGATGTCCCCACAGTACATTCCCCCCACACACATTATGATGTCCTCACAGTACATTCCCCACACACAGTATGATGTCCCCACAGTACATTCCCCACACACAGTATGATGTCCCCACAGTACATTCCCCCACACACAGTATGATGTCTCCACAGTACATTACCTCCACACACAGTATGATGTCCCCACAGTACATTCCTCCACACACAGTATGATGACCCCACAGTACATTCCCTACACACAGTATGATGTCCTCACAGTACATTCCCCACACACAGTATGATGTCCCCACAGTACATTCCCTCCACACACAGTATGATGTCTCCACAGTACATTCCCCCACACACAGTATGATGTCCTCACAGTACATTCCCCCACACACAGTATGATGTCTCCACAGTACATTCCCCCACACACAGTATGATGTCCTCACAGTACATTCCTCCACACACAGTATGATGTCCTCACAGTACATTCCCCCCACACACAGTATGATGTCCTCACAGTACACTCCCCCCACACACAGAATGATGTCCTCACAGTACATTCCCTCCACACACAGAATGATGTCCTCACAGTACATTCCCTCCACACACACAGTATGATGTCCTCACAGTACATTCCCTCCACACACAGTATGATGTCCTCACAGTACATTCCCCACACACAGTATGATGTCCTCACAGTACATTCCCTCCACACACAGTATGATGTCCCCACAGTACATTTCCCACACACAGTATAATGTCCCCACAGTACATTCCCCCACACACAGTATGATGTCCCCACAGTACATTCCCCCACACACAGTATGATGTCCTCACAGTACATTCCCCCACACACAGTATGATGTCCCCACAGTACATTCCCTCCACACACAGTATGATGTCCTCACAGTACATTCCCCACACAGAGTATGATGTCCTCACAGTACATTCCCCCACACACAGTAAGATGTCCTCACAGTACATTCCCCCCACACACAGTATGATGTCCCCACAGTACATTCCCTCCACACACAGTATGATGTCCTCACAGTACATTCCCCACACACAGTATGATGTCCTCACAGTACATTCCCCCACACACAGTATGATGTCCCCACAGTACATTCCCTCCACACACAGTATGATGTCCTCACAGTTCATTCCCCACACACAGTATGATGTCCCCACAGTACATTCCCTCCACACACAGTATGATGTCCCCACAGTACATTCCCCCACACACAGTATGATGTCCCCACAGTACATTCCCTCCACACACAGTATGATGTCCCCACAGTACATTCCTCCACACACAGTATGATGTCCCCACAGTACATTCCCTCCACACACAGTATGATGTCCTCACAGTTCATTCCCCACACACAGTATGATGTCCCCACAGTACATTCCCTCCACACACAGTATGATTTCCCCACAGTACATTCCCCTACACACAGTATGATGTCCTCACAGTACATTCCCTCCACACACGGTATGATGTCCCCACAGTACATTCCCCCACACACAGTATGATGTCCCCACAGTACATTCCCTCCACACACAGTATGATTTCCCCACAGTACATTCCCCTACACACAGTATGATGTCACCACAGTACATTCCCCCCACACACACAGTATGATGTCCCCACAGTACATTCCCCCACACACAGTATGATGTCCTCACAGTACATTCCCCCACACACAGTATGATGTCCCCACAGTACATTCCCTCCACACACAGTATGATGTCCCCACAGTACATTCCCTCCACACACAGTATGATGTCCCCACAGTACATTTCCCACACACAGTATAATATCCCCACAGTACATTCCCCCACACACAGTATGATGTCCCCACAGTACATTCCCCCCACACACAGTATGATGTCCTCACAGTACATTCCCCCCACACAGTATGATGTCCTCACAGTACATTCCCCCACACACAGTATGATGTCCTCACAGTACATTCCCCAATACACACAGTATGATGTCTCCACAGTACATTCCCTCCACACAGTATGATGTCCTCACAATACATTCCCCACACACAGTATGATGTCCCCACAGTACATTCACCACACACAGTATGATGTCCTCACAGTACATTCCCCCACACACAGTATGATGTCCCCACAGTACATTCCCTCACACACAGTATGATGTCCCCACAATACATTCCCCACACACAGTATGATGTCCCCACAGTACATTCACCACACACAGTATGATGTCCTCACAGTACATTCCCCCACACACAGTATGATGTCCCCACAGTACATTCCCCACACACAGTATGATGTCCTCACAGTACATTCCCCCACACACAGTATGATGTCCTCACAGTACATTCCCCCACACACAGTATGATGTCCCCACAGTACATTCCCTCCACACACAGTATGATGTCCCCAGAGTACATTCCCTCCACACACAGTATGATGTCCTCACAGTACATTCCCTCCACACACAGTATGATGTCCCCACAGTACATTCTCCACACACAGTATGATGTCCCCACAGTACATTCCCTCCCACACACAGTATGATGTCCCCACAGTACATTCCCCCCACACACAGTATGATGTCTCCACAGTACATTCCCTCCACACACGGTATGATGTCCTCACAGTACATTCCCTCCACACACAGTATGATGTCCCCACAGTACATTCCCCCACACACAGTATGATGTCCCCACAGTACATTCCCCCACACACAGTATGATGTCCCCACAGTACATTCCCTCCACACACAGTATGATGTCCCCACAGTACATTCCCCCACACACAGTATGATGTCCCCACAGTACATTCCCCCACACACAGTATGATGTCCCCACAGTACATTCCCCCACACACAGTATGATGTCCTCACAGTACATTCCCTCCACACACAGTATGATGTCCCCACAGTACATTCCCCACACACAGTATGATGTCCCCACAGTACATTCCCTCCACACACAGTATGATGTCTCCACAGTACATTCCCCACACACACAGTATGATGTCTCCACAATACATTCCCTCCACACACAGTATGATGTCCCCACAGTACATTCCCCCCACACACAGTATGATGTCTCCACAGTACATTCCCTCCACACACAGTATGATGTCCCCACAGTACATTCCCTCCACACACAGTATGATGTCCCCACAGTACATTCCCCCCACACACAGTATGATGTCTCCACAGTACATTCCCTCCACACACAGTATGACGACCCCACAGTACATTCCCCCCACACACAGTATGATGTCTCCACAGTACATTCCCTCCACACACAGTATGATGACCCCACAGTTCATTCCCTCCACACACAGTATGATGACCCCACAGTACATTCCCTCCACACACAGTATGATGTCGCCACAGTACATTCCCCCCACACACAGTATGATGTCTCCACAGTACATTCCCTCCACACACAGTATGATCTCTCCACAGTACATTCCCCCACACACAGTATGATGTCTCCACAGTACATTCCCCCACACACAGTATGATGTCCTCACAGTACATTCCCTCCACACACAGTATGATGTCCTCACAGTACATTCCCCCACACACAGTATGATGTCCCCACAGTACATTCCCTCACACACAGTATGATGTCCCCACAGTACATTCCCCCACACACAGTATGATGTCCCCACAGTACATTCCCCCACACACAGTATGATGTCCTCACAGTACATGCCCTCCACACACAGTATGATGTCCTCACAGTACATTCCCCCACACACAGTATGATATCCCCACAGTACATTCCCTCCACACACAGTATGTTGTCCTCACAGTACATTCCCTCCACACACAGTATGATGTTCCCACAGTACATTCCCCCCACACACAGTATGATGTCCCCACAGTACATTCCCTCCACACACAGTATGATGTCCCCACAGTACATTCCCCCCACACACAGTATGATGTCCCCACAGTACATTCCCTCCACACACAGTATGATGTCCCCACAGTACATTCCCTCCACACACAGTATGATGTCTCCACAGTACATTCCCCACACACAGTATGATGTCCCCACAGTACATTCCCCCCACACACAGTATGATGTCTCCACAGTACATTCCCTCCACACACGGTATGATATCCTCACAGTACATTCCCCCACACACAGTATGATGTCCCCACAGTACATTCCCCCACACACAGTATGATGTCCCCACAGTACATTCCCCCACACACAGTATGATGTCCCCACAGTACATTCCCTCCCACACACAGTATGATGTCCCCACAGTACATTCCCCCCACACACAGTATGATGTCTCCACAGTACATTCCCTCCACACACAGTATGATGACCCCACAGTACATTCCCCCCACACACAGTATGATGTCTCCACAGTACATTCCCTCCACACACAGTATGATGTCCTCACAGTACATTCCCTCCACACACAGTATGGTGTCCTCACAGTACATTCCCCCACACACAGTATGATGTCCCCACAGTACATTCCCTCCACACACAGTATGATGTCCCCACAGTACATTCCCCCCACACACAGTATGATGTCTCCACAGTACATTCCCTCCACACACAGTATGGTGTCCTCACAGTACATTCCCTCCACACACAGTATGATGACCCCACAGTACATTCCCTCCACACACAGTATGATGTCCCCACAGTACATTCCCCCCACACACAGTATGATGTCTCCACAGTACATTCCCTCCACACACAGTATGATGTCCTCACAGTACATTCCCTCCACACACAGTATGATGTCCTCACAGTACATTCCTCCACACACAGTATGATGTTCCCACAGTACATTCCCCCCACACACAGTATGATGTCCCCACAGTACATTCCCCCCACACACAGTATGATGTCCTCACAGTACATTCCCCCCACACAGTATGATGTCCTCACAGTACATTCCCCCACACACAGTATGATGTCCTCACAGTACATTCCCCAATACACACAGTATGATGTCTCCACAGTACATTCCCTACACACAGTATGATGTCCTCACAGTACATTCCCTCACACACAGTATGATGTCCCCACAATACATTCCCCACACACAGTATGATGTCCCCACAGTACATTCACCACACACAGTATGATGTCCTCACAGTACATTCCCCCACACACAGTATGATGTCCCCACAGTACATTCCCCACACACAGTATGATGTCCTCACAGTACATTCCCCCACACACAGTATGATGTCCTCACAGTACATTCCCCCACACACAGTATGATGTCCCCACAGTACATTCCCCCACACACAGTATGATGTCCTCACAGTACATTCCCCCACACACAGTATGATTTCTCCACAGTACATTCCCTCCACACACAATATGATGTCCCCACAGTACATTCCCCACACACAGTATGATGTCCCCACAGTACATTCCCCCCACACACATTATGATGTCCTCACAGTACATTCCCCACACACAGTATGATGTCCCCACAGCACATTCCCCACACACAGTATGATGTCCCCACAGTACATTCCCCCACACACAGTATGATGTCTCCACAGTACATTACCTCCACACACAGTATGATGTCCCCACAGTACATTCCTCCACACACAGTATGATGACCCCACAGTACATTCCCTACACACAGTATGATGTCCTCACAGTACATTCCCCACACACAGTATGATGTCCCCACAGTACATTCCCTCCACACACAGTATGATGTCTCCACAGTACATTCCCCCACACACAGTATGATGTCCTCACAGTACATTCCCCCACACACAGTATGATGTCTCCACAGTACATTCCCCCACACACAGTATGATGTCCTCACAGTACATTCCTCCACACACAGTATGATGTCCTCACAGTACATTCCCCCCACACACAGTATGATGTCCTCACAGTACACTCCCCCCACACACAGAATGATGTCCTCACAGTACATTCCCTCCACACACAGAATGATATCCTCACAGTACATTCCCTCCACACACACAGTATGATGTCCTCACAGTACATTCCCTCCACACACAGTATGATGTCCTCACAGTACATTCCCCACACACAGTATGATGTCCTCACAGTACATTCCCTCCACACACAGTATGATGTCCCCACAGTACATTTCCCACACACAGTATAATGTCCCCACAGTACATTCCCCCACACACAGTATGATGTCCCCACAGTACATTCCCCCACACACAGTATGATGTCCTCACAGTACATTCCCCCACACACAGTATGATGTCCCCACAGTACATTCCCTCCACACACAGTATGATGTCCTCACAGTACATTCCCCACACAGAGTATGATGTCCTCACAGTACATTCCCCCACACACAGTATGATGTCCTCACAGTACATTTCCCCCACACACAGTATGATGTCCCCACAGTACATTCCCTCCACACACAGTATGATGTCCTCACAGTACATTCCCCACACACAGTATGATGTCCTCACAGTACATTCCCCCACACACAGTATGATGTCCCCACAGTACATTCCCTCCACACACAGTATGATGTCCTCACAGTTCATTCCCCACACACAGTATGATGTCCCCACAGTACATTCCCTCCACACACAGTATGATGTCCCCACAGTACATTCCCCCACACACAGTATGATGTCCCCACAGTACATTCCCTCCACACACAGTATGATGTCCCCACAGTACATTCCTCCACACACAGTATGATGTCCCCACAGTACATTCCCTCCACACACAGTATGATGTCCTCACAGTTCATTCCCCACACACAGTATGATGTCCCCACAGTACATTCCCTCCACACACAGTATGATTTCCCCACAGTACATTCCCCTACACACAGTATGATGTCCTCACAGTACATTCCCTCCACACACGGTATGATGTCCCCACAGTACATTCCCCCACACACAGTATGATGTCCCCACAGTACATTCCCTCCACACACAGTATGATTTCCCCACAGTACATTCCCCTACACACAGTATGATGTCACCACAGTACATTCCCCCCACACACACAGTATGATGTCCCCACAGTACATTCCCCCACACACAGTATGATGTCCTCACAGTACATTCCCCCACACACAGTATGATGTCCCCACAGTACATTCCCTCCACACACAGTATGATGTCCCCACAGTACATTCCCTCCACACACAGTATGATGTCCCCACAGTACATTTCCCACACACAGTATAATGTCCCCACAGTACATTCCCCCACACACAGTATGATGTCCCCACAGTACATTCCCCCCACACACAGTATGATGTCCTCACAGTACATTCCCCCCACACAGTATGATGTCCTCACAGTACATTCCCCCACACACAGTATGATGTCCTCACAGTACATTCCCCAATACACACAGTATGATGTCTCCACAGTACATTCCCTCCACACAGTATGATGTCCTCACAGTACATTCCCTCACACACAGTATGATGTCCCCACAATACATTCCCCACACACAGTATGATGTCCCCACAGTACATTCACCACACACAGTATGATGTCCTCACAGTACATTCCCCCACACACAGTATGATGTCCCCACAGTACATTCCCCACACACAGTATGATGTCCTCACAGTACATTCCCCCACACACAGTATGATGTCCTCACAGTACATTCCCCCACACACAGTATGATGTCCCCACAGTACATTCCCCCACACACAGTATGATGTCCTCACAGTACATTCCCCCACACACAGTATGATGTCTCCACAGTACATTCCCTCCACACACAATATGATGTCCCCACAGTACATTCCCCACACACAGTATGATGTCCCCACAGTACATTCCCCCCACACACATTATGATGTCCTCACAGTACATTCCCCACACACAGTATGATGTCCCCACAGTACATTCCCCACACACAGTATGATGTCCCCACAGTACATTCCCCCACACACAGTATGATGTCTCCACAGTACATTACCTCCACACACAGTATGATGTCCCCACAGTACATTCCTCCACACACAGTATGATGACCCCACAGTACATTCCCTACACACAGTATGATGTCCTCACAGTACATTCCCCACACACAGTATGATGTCCCCACAGTACATTCCCTCCACACACAGTATGATGTCTCCACAGTACATTCCCCCACACACAGTATGATGTCCTCACAGTACATTCCCTCCACACACAGTATGATGTCCCCACAGTACATTTCCCACACACAGTATAATGTCCCCACAGTACATTCCCCCACACACAGTATGATGTCCCCACAGTACATTCCCCCCACACACAGTATGATGTCCTCACAGTACATTCCCCCCACACAGTATGATGTCCTCACAGTACATTCCCCCACACACAGTATGATGTCCTCACAGTACATTCCCCAATACACACAGTATGATGTCTCCACAGTACATTCCCTCCACACAGTATGATGTCCTCACAGTACATTCCCTCACACACAGTATGATGTCCCCACAATACATTCCCCACACACAGTATGATGTCCCCACAGTACATTCACCACACACAGTATGATGTCCTCACAGTACATTCCCCCACACACAGTATGATGTCCCCACAGTACATTCCCCACACACAGTATGATGTCCTCACAGTACATTCCCCCACACACAGTATGATGTCCTCACAGTACATTCCCCCACACACAGTATGATGTCCCCACAGTACATTCCCCCACACACAGTATGATGTCCTCACAGTACATTCCCCCACACACAGTATGATGTCTCCACAGTACATTCCCTCCACACACAATATGATGTCCCCACAGTACATTCCCCACACACAGTATGATGTCCCCACAGTACATTCCCCCCACACACATTATGATGTCCTCACAGTACATTCCCCACACACAGTATGATGTCCCCACAGTACATTCCCCACACACAGTATGATGTCCCCACAGTACATTCCCCCACACACAGTATGATGTCTCCACAGTACATTACCTCCACACACAGTATGATGTCCCCACAGTACATTCCTCCACACACAGTATGATGACCCCACAGTACATTCCCTACACACAGTATGATGTCCTCACAGTACATTCCCCACACACAGTATGATGTCCCCACAGTACATTCCCTCCACACACAGTATGATGTCTCCACAGTACATTCCCCCACACACAGTATGATGTCCTCACAGTACATTCCCCCACACACAGTATGATGTCTCCACAGTACATTCCCCCACACACAGTATGATGTCCTCACAGTACATTCCTCCACACACAGTATGATGTCCTCACAGTACATTCCCCCCACACACAGTATGATGTCCTCACAGTACACTCCCCCCACACACAGAATGATGTCCTCACAGTACATTCCCTCCACACACAGAATGATGTCCTCACAGTACATTCCCTCCACACACACAGTATGATGTCCTCACAGTACATTCCCTCCACACACAGTATGATGTCCTCACAGTACATTCCCCACACACAGTATGATGTCCTCACAGTACATTCCCTCCACACACAGTATGATGTCCCCACAGTACATTTCCCACACACAGTATAATGTCCCCACAGTACATTCCCCCACACACAGTATGATGTCCCCACAGTACATTCCCCCACACACAGTATGATGTCCTCACAGTACATTCCCCCACACACAGTATGATGTCCCCACAGTACATTCCCTCCACACACAGTATGATGTCCTCACAGTACATTCCCCACACAGAGTATGATGTCCTCACAGTACATTCCCCCACACACAGTATGATGTCCTCACAGTACATTCCCCCCACACACAGTATGATGTCCCCACAGTACATTCCCTCCACACACAGTATGATGTCCTCACAGTACATTCCCCACACACAGTATGATGTCCTCACAGTACATTCCCCCACACACAGTATGATGTCCCCACAGTACATTCCCTCCACACACAGTATGATGTTCCCACAGTACATTCCCCCACACACAGTATGATGTCCCCACAGTACATTCCCTCCACACACAGTATGATGTCCTCACAGTTCATTCCCCACACACAGTATGATGTCCCCACAGTACATTCCCTCCACACACAGTATGATGTCCCCACAGTACATTCCCCCACACACAGTATGATGTCCCCACAGTACATTCCCTCCACACACAGTATGATGTCCCCACAGTACATTCCTCCACACACAGTATGATGTCCCCACAGTACATTCCCTCCACACACAGTATGATGTCCTCACAGTTCATTCCCCACACACAGTATGATGTCCCCACAGTACATTCCCTCCACACACAGTATGATTTCCCCACAGTACATTCCCCTACACACAGTATGATGTCCTCACAGTACATTCCCTCCACACACGGTATGATGTCCCCACAGTACATTCCCCCACACACAGTATGATGTCCCCACAGTACATTCCCTCCACACACAGTATGATTTCCCCACAGTACATTCCCCTACACACAGTATGATGTCACCACAGTACATTCCCCCCACACACACAGTATGATGTCCCCACAGTACATTCCCCCACACACAGTATGATGTCCTCACAGTACATTCCCCCACACACAGTATGATGTCCCCACAGTACATTCCCTCCACACACAGTATGATGTCCCCACAGTACATTCCCCCCACACACAGTATGATGTCCTCACAGTACATTCCTCCACACACAGTATGATGTCTCCACAGTACATTCCCCCACACACAGTATGATGTCCCCACAGTACATTCCCTCCACACACAGTATGATGTCCTCACAGTACATTCCCCACACAGAGTATGATGTCCTCACAGTACATTCCCCCACACACAGTATGATGTCCTCACAGTACATTCCCCCACACACAGTATGATGTCCTCACAGTTCATTCCCCACACACAGTATGATGTCCCCACAGTACATTCCCTCCACACACAGTATGATGTCCCCACAGTACATTCCCCCACACACAGTATGATGTCCCCACAGTACATTCCCTCCACACACAGTATGATGTCCCCACAGTACATTCCCCCCACACACAGTATGATGTCCCCACAGTACATTCCCCCCACACACAGTATGATGTCCCCACAGTACATTCCTCCACACACAGTATGATGTCCCCACAGTACATTCCCCCACACACAGTATGATATCCTCACAGTACATTCCCCCACACACAGTATGATGTCCCCACAGTACATTCCTCCACACACAGTATGATGTCCCCACAGTACATTCCCCCCACACACAGTATGATGTCCTCACAGTACATTCGCTCCACACACAGTATGATGTCCTCACAGTACATTCCCTCCACACACAGTATGATGTCCTCACAGTACATTCCCCCCACACACAGTATGATGTCCTCACAGTACATTCCTCCACACACAGTATGATGTCCCCACAGTACATTCCCCCCACACACAGTATGATGTCCCCACAGTACATTCCCCCCACACACAGTATGATGTCCTCACAGTACATTCCCCCCACACACAGTATGATGTCCTCACAGTACATTCCCTCCACACACAGTATGATGTCCTCACAGTACATTCCCAAACACACAGTATGATGTCCCCACAGTACATTCCCTCCACACACAGTATGATGTCCCCACATTACATTCCCCCACACACAGTATGATGTCCCCACAGTACATTCCCCCCACACACAGTAGGATGTCCTCACAGTACATTCCCTCCACACACAGTATGATGTCCTCACAGTACATTCCCTCCACACACAGTATGATGTCCTCACAGTACATTCCCTCCACACACAGTATGATGTCCCTACATTACATTCCCGACACACACTATGATGTCCCCACAGTACATTCCCCCACACACAGTATGATGTCCTCACAGTACATTCCCTCCACACACAGTATGATGTCCCTACAGTACATTCCCTCCACACACAGTATGATGTCCTCCCAGTACATTCCCTCCACACACAGTATGATGTCCCTACAGTACATTCCCGACACACAGTATGATGTCCCCACAGTACATTCCCCCACACACAGTATGATGTCCTCACAGTACATTCCCTCCACACACAGTATGATGTCCCCAGAGTACATTCCCTCCACACACAGTATGATGTCCTCACAGTACATTCCCTCCACACACAGTATGATGTCCCCACAGTACATTCTCCACACACAGTATGATGTCCCCACAGTACATTCCCTCCCACACACAGTATGATGTCCCCACAGTACATTCCCCCCACACACAGTATGATGTCTCCACAGTACATTCCCTCCACACACGGTATGATGTCCTCACAGTACATTCCCTCCACACACAGTATGATGTCCCCACAGTACATTCCCCCACACACAGTATGATGTCCCCACAGTACATTCCCCCACACACAGTATGATGTCCCCACAGTACATTCCCTCCACACACAGTATGATGTCCCCACAGTACATTCCCCCACACACAGTATGATGTCCCCACAGTACATTCCCCCACACACAGTATGATGTCCCCACAGTACATTCCCCCACACACAGTATGATGTCCTCACAGTACATTCCCTCCACACACAGTATGATGTCCCCACAGTACATTCCCCACACACAGTATGATGTCCCCACAGTACATTCCCTCCACACACAGTATGATGTCTCCACAGTACATTCCCCACACACACAGTATGATGTCTCCACAATACATTCCCTCCACACACAGTATGATGTCCCCACAGTACATTCCCCCCACACACAGTATGATGTCTCCACAGTACATTCCCTCCACACACAGTATGATGTCCCCACAGTACATTCCCTCCACACACAGTATGATGTCCCCACAGTACATTCCCCCCACACACAGTATGATGTCTCCACAGTACATTCCCTCCACACACAGTATGATGACCCCACAGTACATTCCCCCCACACACAGTATGATGTCTCCACAGTACATTCCCTCCACACACAGTATGATGACCCCACAGTTCATTCCCTCCACACACAGTATGATGACCCCACAGTACATTCCCTCCACACACAGTATGATGTCGCCACAGTACATTCCCCCCACACACAGTATGATGTCTCCACAGTACATTCCCTCCACACACAGTATGATCTCTCCACAGTACATTCCCCCACACACAGTATGATGTCTCCACAGTACATTCCCCCACACACAGTATGATGTCCTCACAGTACATTCCCTCCACACACAGTATGATGTCCTCACAGTACATTCCCCCACACACAGTATGATGTCCCCACAGTACATTCCCTCACACACAGTATGATGTCCCCACAGTACATTCCCCCACACACAGTATGATGTCCCCACAGTACATTCCCCCACACACAGTATGATGTCCTCACAGTACATGCCCTCCACACACAGTATGATGTCCTCACAGTACATTCCCCCACACACAGTATGATGTCCCCACAGTACATTCCCTCCACACACAGTATGTTGTCCTCACAGTACATTCCCTCCACACACAGTATGATGTTCCCACAGTACATTCCCCCCACACACAGTATGATGTCCCCACAGTACATTCCCTCCACACACAGTATGATGTCCCCACAGTACATTCCCTCCACACACAGTATGATGTCCCCACAGTACATTCCCCACACACAGTATGATGTCCCCACAGTACATTCCCCCCACACACAGTATGATGTCCCCACAGTACATTCCCTCCACACACAGTATGATGTCCTCACAGTACATTCCTCCACACACAGTATGATGTTCCCACAGTACATTCCCCCCACACACAGTATGATGTCCCCACAGTACATTCCCTCCACACACAGTATGATGTCCCCACAGTACATTCCCCCCACACACAGTATGATGTCCCCACAGTACATTCCCTCCACACACAGTATGATGTCCCCACAGTACATTCCCTCCACACACAGTATGATGTCCCCACAGTACATTCCCCACACACAGTATGATGTCCCCACAGTACATTCCCCCCACACACAGTATGATGTCTCCACAGTACATTCCCTCCACACACGGTATGATATCCTCACAGTACATTCCCCCACACACAGTATGATGTCCCCACAGTACATTCCCCCACACACAGTATGATGTCCCCACAGTACATTCCCCCACACACAGTATGATGTCCCCACAGTACATTCCCTCCACACACAGTATGATGTCCCCACAGTACATTCCCTCCCACACACAGTATGATGTCCCCACAGTACATTCCCCCCACACAGAGTATGATGTCTCCACAGTACATTCCCTCCACACACAGTATGATGACCCCACAGTACATTCCCCCCACACACAGTATGATGTCATAGAATCATAGAATCATAGAATCATAGAATGGTAGAGTTGGAAGGGACCTCCTGGGTCATCTGGTCCAACCCCCTGCTCAAAGCAGGATTCACTAGATCATCTCAGACAGATGTCTGTCCAGCCTCTGTTTGAAGACGTCCATTGAAGGGGAACTCACCACCTCTCGTGGCAGCCTGTTCCACTCATTAATCACCCTAACTGTCAAAAAGTTTTTTCTAATATCTAATCTGTGTCTCCTCCCATTTAGTTTCATCCCATTGCTTCTAGTCTTTCCTTGTGCAAATGAGAATAAAGATGATCCTTCTACAATGTGACAGCCCTTGACATATTTGTAGACAGCTATTAAGTCTCCTCTCAGTCTTCTTTTTTGCAAGCTAAACATTCCCAAATCCTGCAACCGTTCCTCATAGGACATGGTTTGCAGACCAGTCACCATTCTGGTCGCTCTTCTCTGAACTTGCTCCAGTTTGTCTATGTCTTTTTTAAAATGTGGTGCCCAAAACTGTACACAGTATTCCAGATGAGGTCTGACCAAAGAGGAGTAAAGACCGATAATGACTTCACGTGATCTAGACTGTATGCTTCTGTTAATACATCCCAGAATTGTATTTGCCTTTTTTGCTGCTGCATCACACTGTTGACTCATGTTCAGTCTATGATCTATTAGTATACCTAAGTCTTTTTCACATGTACTGTTGCTTAGCTCTATTCCTCCCATTCTGTATATGCTTTTTTCATTTTTATTGCCCAGATGTAGTACTTTGCATTTTTCCCTGTTAAAAACCATTCTGTTGGTTGCTGCCCACTGCTCCAGTTTATTTAGGTCTTTTTGAATCCTCTCTCTCTCTTCTCTAGTATTAGCTATCCCTCCTAGCTTTGTGTCATCAGCAAATTTAATCAGTTTACCCTCAATTCCTTCATCTAAATCATTGATAAAGATGTTGAACAATACAGGTCCCAGGACGGAGCCCTGTGGTACCCCACTTGAGACATTCATCCAGCTGGATGTGAAGCCATTTACAACCACCCTTTGAGTCCGATCACTAAGCCAGTTATGAATCCACCTAACAGTTGCCTGGTCCATTGCATACTTGGTCATTTTTTCAATAAGGATGATGTGAGATACTTTGTCAAATGCTTTGCTGAAGTCAAGATATACTATATCTACAGCATTTCCCTGATCCACCCAGTCAGTGATTCTGTCATAGAAGGAAATTAAGTTAGTCTGACATGACTTGTTAGTTACAAACCCATGCTGACTCTGGTTAATCACTTCATTCTTATCCATGTACTTACATACATGTTGTTTAATAATTTGTTCAAAGATCTTTCCTGGTATAGAAGTCAGACTCACCGGCCTATAGTTCCCTGGGTCCACCTTCTTCCCCTTTTTGAAGATAGGAACAACATTTGCTCTTCTCCAATCTTCTGGGACTTCTCCTGTTCTCCAAGAATTTTCAAAGATTATGGAGAGTGGTTCTAAAATTTCTTCTACAATCTCCTTCAGTACTCTGGGGTGTAATTCATCTGGACCTGGAGACTTGAACTCATTTATGTTAGCTAAATATTCCCTCACAATCTTTCTGTTTACTGATAACTTGGATTCCTCTATTCCTTTAAAAGGACAGTGAACATCAGTTGATGTTACATTTTCTTTCTGAGAGAAAACAGATGCAAAATAGGAATTAAAAAGTTCTGCCTTCTCAACATCCTCTCTTACCATTTCTCCATTTTCATCCTGTAAAAATCCTATAGCATCTTTGACTTTTCTTTTACTTTTGACATACCCCCAAAATCCTTTTTTATTGCTTTTGACATCTCTTGCAAGCCTTAATTCATTGTCAGCTTTAGCTAACCTGATACGTGCCCTACAGGATCTGCAGACTGCATTATAATCTTCTTTAGATATGCCTCCCTCTTTCCATTTAATAAACATTTCTTTCTTTCTTTTTAGCATGTGTTTAAGTTCTGTGTTCATCCATCCTGGTTTCCTTAAATGCTTCCCATTCTTCCTACTTTTCGGGATTGTTAACGATTGTGCTTTGAGAATCTCATTTTTAAAAATTTCCCATCCTTCCTGGACATTTTTGTCCTTAAGGACATCCAGCCATTGGATCCCTCCTATTCTCTTTCTGAGTCTCTTAAAATCTGCCTTTCTAAAATCTAACCTTGAAGTTTGAGTCTTCACATGTCTTCCTCCTCTAGTTATCCAAAATTCTATAATAGCATGATCGCTGCCTCCTAGGGTCCCAGCCACCTTTACCTCCTCAACCATTTCCTCCCTGTTTATAAGGATTAGATCCAAAGTAGCAGATCCCCTTGTTTTCTCCCCTACCTTTTGGAAGATAAAGTTGTCAGCAAGAGAGGATAAGAATTTGCTTGACCTGTTAGTTTTACTTGAGAGAGATTCCCAACAAATGTCTGGATAGTTGAAATCTCCCATGACCACTACGTCATATTTTTTGGAGAACTTGGTCATTTGATACATAAAGAGTTCATCCATATCTTCAGCTTGCCCAGGTGGCCTGTAGTAAATGCCTACAATGGTGTCCTTTCCGTTGTTCTCTCCTTGTATTCTTACCCAAACAGTTTCCACAGAACTCCCAGTCTCTGAAGCTTCAATCTCTGTGCAGATATTCGCTTTTCTAACATACAATGCAACACCTCCTCCTCGTTTATCAAGTCTGTTTCTTGCAAATAAGTTGTATCCTTTTAGCCTTTTATTCCAATCATGTGTATCGTCCCACCAAGTTTCAGTGATTCCAATGACATCATATTCCTTTTCCTGCATTAGTAGTTCCAATTCTCCTTGTTTGTTGCCCATGCTTTGTGCATTTGTATAAAAACATTTTAGTTTGTGATTGGTTTCTCTTCCTCCCATATTTTTATTATTTAGATTTTTTTGTCTTTGTTCTTCTTTTCCACTTCCAGTAGTAGAGATCTCAATAGTATTTGTCAGCTGTATGGCTTTTTCTGGCCTTTTGCTTCCCTTCCCACATTGTTCTAGTTTAAAGCTCTTCTGATGAGTGCAGCAAGGCGACTTCCAAATACATGTTTTCCAGTCTTCGTAAGGTGCACCCCATCTCTAGCAAGTAGTCCATCGTATAGGTAATTCATTCCGTGATCCAGAAATCCAAATCCTTGTTGACGACACCATCGACGTAGCCAGTTGTTCACCTGTAGAATCTTATTCCACCTCATTGTTCCATGGCCATCCACTGGGAGGATGGATGAGAAGACCACCTGCGCTCTCAATTCTTTCACTTTCTTGCCTAAGTCTTCAAAGTCACTGCAGATGGTTTCCAGGTCCTTTCTTGCGGTGTCATTTGTCCCCACATGTATTAGCAGGAATGGGTAGTGATCTGTAGGTCTCCACAGTACATTCCCTCCACACACAGTATGATGTCCTCACAGTACATTCCCTCCACACACAGTATGGTGTCCTCACAGTACATTCCCCCACACACAGTATGATGTCCCCACAGTACATTCCCTCCACACACAGTATGATGTCCCCACAGTACATTCCCCCCACACACAGTATGATGTCTCCACAGTACATTCCCTCCACACACAGTATGGTGTCCTCACAGTACATTCCCTCCACACACAGTATGATGACCCCACAGTACATTCCCTCCACACACAGTATGATGTCCCCACAGTACATTCCCCCCACACACAGTATGATGTCTCCACAGTACATTCCCTCCACACACAGTATGATGTCCTCACAGTACATTCCCTCCACACACAGTATGATGTCCTCACAGTACATTCCTCCACACACAGTATGATGTCCCCACAGTACATTCCCCCCACACACAGTATGATGTCCCCACAGTACATTCCCCCCACACACAGTATGATGTCCTCACAGTACATTCCCCCCACACAGTATGATGTCCTCACAGTACATTCCCCCACACACAGTATGATGTCCTCACAGTACATTCCCCAATACACACAGTATGATGTCTCCACAGTACATTCCCTCCACACAGTATGATGTCCTCACAGTACATTCCCTCACACACAGTATGATGTCCCCACAATACATTCCCCACACACAGTATGATGTCCCCACAGTACATTCACCACACACAGTATGATGTCCTCACAGTACATTCCCCCACACACAGTATGATGTCCCCACAGTACATTCCCCACACACAGTATGATGTCCTCACAGTACATTCCCCCACACACAGTATGATGTCCTCACAGTACATTCCCCCACACACAGTATGATGTCCCCACAGTACATTCCCCCACACACAGTATGATGTCCTCACAGTACATTCCCCCACACACAGTATGATGTCTCCACAGTACATTCCCTCCACACACAATATGATGTCCCCACAGTACATTCCCCACACACAGTATGATGTCCCCACAGTACATTCCCCCCACACACATTATGATGTCCTCACAGTACATTCCCCACACACAGTATGATGTCCCCACAGTACATTCCCCACACACAGTATGATGTCCCCACAGTACATTCCCCCACACACAGTATGATGTCTCCACAGTACATTACCTCCACACACAGTATGATGTCCCCACAGTACATTCCTCCACACACAGTATGATGACCCCACAGTACATTCCCTACACACAGTATGATGTCCTCACAGTACATTCCCCACACACAGTATGATGTCCCCACAGTACATTCCCTCCACACACAGTATGATGTCTCCACAGTACATTCCCCCACACACAGTATGATGTCCTCACAGTACATTCCCCCACACACAGTATGATGTCTCCACAGTACATTCCCCCACACACAGTATGATGTCCTCACAGTACATTCCTCCACACACAGTATGATGTCCTCACAGTACATTCCCCCCACACACAGTATGATGTCCTCACAGTACACTCCCCCCACACACAGAATGATGTCCTCACAGTACATTCCCTCCACACACAGAATGATGTCCTCACAGTACATTCCCTCCACACACACAGTATGATGTCCTCACAGTACATTCCCTCCACACACAGTATGATGTCCTCACAGTACATTCCCCACACACAGTATGATGTCCTCACAGTACATTCCATCCACACACAGTATGATGTCCCCACAGTACATTTCCCACACACAGTATAATGTCCCCACAGTACATTCCCCCACACACAGTATGATGTCCCCACAGTACATTCCCCCACACACAGTATGATGTCCTCACAGTACATTCCCCCACACACAGTATGATGTCCCCACAGTACATTCCCTCCACACACAGTATGATGTCCTCACAGTACATTCCCCACACAGAGTATGATGTCCTCACAGTACATTCCCCCACACACAGTATGATGTCCTCACAGTACATTCCCCCCACACACAGTATGATGTCCCCACAGTACATTCCCTCCACACACAGTATGATGTCCTCACAGTACATTCCCCACACACAGTATGATGTCCTCACAGTACATTCCCCCACACACAGTATGATGTCCCCACAGTACATTCCCTCCACACACAGTATGATGTCCTCACAGTTCATTCCCCACACACAGTATGATGTCCCCACAGTACATTCCCTCCACACACAGTATGATGTCCCCACAGTACATTCCCCCACACACAGTATGATGTCCCCACAGTACATTCCCTCCACACACAGTATGATGTCCCCACAGTACATTCCTCCACACACAGTATGATGTCCCCACAGTACATTCCCTCCACACACAGTATGATGTCCTCACAGTTCATTCCCCACACACAGTATGATGTCCCCACAGTACATTCCCTCCACACACAGTATGATTTCCCCACAGTACATTCCCCTACACACAGTATGATG
The DNA here is from genome assembly GCF_046119375.1 of Phyllobates terribilis. Classification (NCBI taxonomy): domain Eukaryota; kingdom Metazoa; phylum Chordata; class Amphibia; order Anura; family Dendrobatidae; genus Phyllobates; species Phyllobates terribilis. The sequence continues at coordinate 972,793,677 of NW_027362762.1, forward strand.
TCCTCACAGTACATTCCCTCCACACACGGTATGATGTCCCCACAGTACATTCCCCCACACACAGTATGATGTCCCCACAGTACATTCCCTCCACACACAGTATGATTTCCCCACAGTACATTCCCCTACACACAGTATGATGTCACCACAGTACATTCCCCCCACACACACAGTATGATGTCCCCACAGTACATTCCCCCACACACAGTATGATGCCCTCACAGTACATTCCCCCACACACAGTATGATGTCCCCACAGTACATTCCCTCCACACACAGTATGATGTCCCCACAGTACATTCCCTCCACACACAGTATGATGTCCCCACAGTACATTTCCCACACACAGTATAATGTCCCCACAGTACATTCCCCCACACACAGTATGATGTCCCCACAGTACATTCCCCCACACACAGTATGATGTCCTCACAGTACATTCCCCCACACACAGTATGATGTCCCCACAGTACATTCCCTCCACACACAGTATGATGTCCTCACAGTACATTCCCCACAGAGAGTATGATGTCCTCACAGTACATTCCCCCACACACAGTATGATGTCCTCACAGTACATTCCCCCCACACACAGTATGATGTCCCCACAGTACATTCCCTCCACACACAGTATGATGTCCTCACAGTACATTCCCCACACACAGTATGATGTCCTCACAGTACATTCCCCCACACACAGTATGATGTCCCCACAGTACATTCCCTCCACACACAGTATGATGTCCTCACAGTTCATTCCCCACACACAGTATGATGTCCCCACAGTACATTCCCTCCACACACAGTATGATGTCCCCACAGTACATTCCCCCACACACAGTATGATGTCCCCACAGTACATTCCCTCCACACACAGTATGATGTCCCCACAGTACATTCCTCCACACACAGTATGATGTCCCCACAGTACATTCCCTCCACACACAGTATGATGTCCTCACAGTTCATTCCCCACACACAGTATGATGTCCCCACAGTACATTCCCTCCACACCGTATGATTTCCCCACAGTACATTCCCCTACACACAGTATGATGTCCTCACAGTACATTCCCTCCACACACGGTATGATGTCCCCACAGTACATTCCCCCACACACAGTATGATGTCCCCACAGTACATTCCCTCCACACACAGTATGATTTCCCCACAGTACATTCCCCTACACACAGTATGATGTCACCACAGTACATTCCCCCCACACACACAGTATGATGTCCCCACAGTACATTCCCCCACACACAGTATGATGTCCTCACAGTACATTCCCCCACACACAGTATGATGTCCCCACAGTACATTCCCTCCACACACGGTATGATGTCCCCACAGTACATTCCCCCACACACAGTATGATGTCCCCACAGTACATTCCCCACACACAGTATGATGTCCCCACAGTACATTCCCCCACACACAGTATGATGTCCCCACGGTACATTTGAAGCACCCCCTGGGCCATGTTCGGGGAATACCCGGAGCCGGATCTGTTGGGGATAGTAGTCCTCGTGGCGATGACCCGGTCTGTGCCCAGGGTGTCAAACTAAGTGGTGGAATTTAGCAGAAGATGTTATAGTGTTCGACTACGCCACCCGTTGAATGCGGTTATGAAGCCGCCGCTGCAGGGCAGACCGCTGAGGCCGGTGGTACAGTTGTGCAGCATGGGTAGTATAACCCCCAACGGGAGGGGTATGGCCTCAGGGCAGCAGACGTGGATGATGGGGAGTGATAGTGCGAGTGTCCCAGTACTGATGGTGCTGGTGCGGCAAGGAACCCCAGAGACGTGTGTTGCAGTTTCCAAATCTTTACTCACGATTTTGGTTCAGATCACCCCGGCCGAGAGTGACCACCCGAGCCGTGCTGCGCCCACCAGGTGCGGGACTCGGCCAACTCCCAGGCAATTCCAGAGCGTGGTCCAGAGCTCCCTTCTCTTCCTCTCTACTGGCCGTCCCCACCAGGGACCCACCTCTGTCCGGCTTCCTCAGGCCTTCTGGCGGCGAAACCTTTCCCGATTTCCCTGACCCTATATGGCGTGCCTTCCTGGTGGATATGGTGAGGGGTCGCGCCAAGACTTGACCACGACCTCCGGTTCCTGGCTAAGGATAATTGGCCTCCACCAGTTTGGGATCCGGTACCCTGTTCTGCCAACCCTTCACCCGTTATCTCGTGGGATCTTAGGGTTCCCTCTTTACTTGCGTCTCTGGGCCTTTCCCTGTGTTTCTGTTCCTTCTTCTTCTTCCTTCTTTCTCTCTCTCTGCCTCAGGCCTCCACTTCAGGCCTGACTCTGGAACTGGGCCCGGACTGAGCCACAGCTCCCTGTCAGCCCTCTCTGGCTGAGCTCCTCTCTAAACTGAACTAACCGGACTGCACACTGATCTAAGATGGTGCCCACCTTATATACCTCCCTTCTGACACCCGAGCCCAGGTGACCAGCACCCAATGGGCTCCTACCTATGCCCAGAGTCCCTCCCCTGTCTGCTCCTACACCACTGGGATATTCCTCCCCCCTCCCCACTCCAGCCAGGGACAGACGCTGTCGTACCTGCACATCTATCTGGTGGGAGTACCGTTGATCTGTCCCCCGGAAATGGGGTGTGTGTGGTGTATGCAGCTAACTGAGCCCCGGTCCACACTCCATCCTTACCCGGGAGTGGAATATCACACCTCTGATTCGATGTGCAATACCCCTGTAGCAGCCGAGTCCTCGGGGTGCTACACATTCCTCCCACACACAGTATGATGTCTCCACAGTACATTCCCTCCACACACAGTATGATGTCCCCACAGTACATTCCCTCCACACACATTATGATGTCCCCACAGTACATTCCCCACACACAGTATGATGTCCCCACAGTACATTCCTCCCACACACAGTATGATGTCCCCACAGTACATTCCCCCCACACACAGTATGATGTCCCCACAGTACATTCCCTCCACACACAGTATGATGTCCCCACAGTACATTCCCCACACACAGTATGATGTCCCCACAGTACATTCCTCCCACACACAGTATGATGTCCCCACAGTACATTCCCCCCAAAACAGTATGATGTCTCCACAGTACATTCCCTCCACACACAGTATGATGTCCTCACAGTACATTCCCTCCACACACAGTATGATGTCTCCACAGTACATTCCCCACACACAGTATGATGTCCCCACAGTACATTCCCCCCACACACAGTATGATGTCTCCACAGTACATTCCCTCCACACACAGTATGATGTTCTCACAGTACATTCCCTCCACACACAGTATGATGTCCCCACAGTACATTCCCCCCACACACAGTATGATGTCTCCACAGTACATTCCCTCCACACACAGTATGATGTCCTCACAGTACATTCCCTCCACACACAGTATGATGTCCCCACAGTACATTCCCCACACACAGTATGATGTCCCCACAGTACATTCCCCCCACACACAGTATGATGTCTCCACAGTACATTCCCCCACACACAGTATGATGTCTCCACAGAACATTCACCCACACACAGTATGATGTCCCCACAGTACATTCCCCCACACACAGTATGATGTCCCCACAGTACATTCCCCACACACAGTATGATGTCCTCACAGTACATTCCCCCACACACAGTATGATGTCCCCACAGTACATTCCCTCCACACACAGTATGATGTCCTCACAGTACATTCCCCCACACACAGTATGATGTCTCCACAGTACATTCCCTCCACACAGTATGATGTCCTCACAGTACATTCCCTCACACACAGTATGATGTCCCCACAGTACATTCCCTCACACACAGTATGATGTCCCCACAGTACATTCCCCACACACAGTATGATGTCCCCACAGTACATTCCCCACACACAGTATGATGTCCTCACAGTACATTCCCCCACACACAGTATGATGTCCCCACAGTACATTCCCCCACACACAGTATGATGTCCTCACAGTACATTCCCCCACACACAGTATGATGTCCTCACAGTACGTTCCCCCCACACACAGTATGATGTCCCCACAGTACATTCCCTCCACACAGAGTATGATGTCCTCACAGTACATTCCCCACACACAGTATGATGTCCTCACAGTACATTCCCTCCACACACAGTATGATGTCCCCACAGTACATTCCCCACACACAGTATAATGTCCCCACAGTACATTCCCCCACACACAGTATGATGTCCCCACAGTACATTCCCCCACACACAGTATGATGTCCTCACAGTACATTCCCCCACACACAGTATGATGTCCCCACAGTACATTCCCTCCACACACAGTATGATGTCCCCACAGTACATTCCCCCCACACACAGTATGATGTCCCCACAGTACTTTCCCTCCACACACAGTATGATGTACCCACAGTACATTCCCTCCACACACAGTATGATGTCCCCACAGTACATTCCCCACACACAGTATGATGTCCTCACAGTACATTCCCCCACACACAGTATGATGTCCTCACAGTACATTCCCCCACACACAGTATGATGTCCTCACAGTACATTCCCTCCACACACAGTATGATGTCCTCACAGTACATTCCCTGCACACACAGTATGATGTCCTCACAGTACATTCCCCACACACAGTATGATGTCCTCACAGTACATTCCCTCCACACACAGTATGATGTCCCCACAGTACATTCCCCACACACAGTATAATGTCCCCACAGTACATTCCCCCACACACAGTATGATGTCCCCACAGTACATTCCCCCACACACAGTATGATGTCCTCACAGTACATTCCCCCACACACAGTATGATGTCCCCACAGTACATTCCCTCCACACACAGTATGATGTCCCCACAGTACATTCCCCCCACACACAGTATGATGTCCCCACAGTACTTTCCCTCCACACACAGTATGATGTACCCACAGTACATTCCCTCCACACACAGTATGATGTCCCCACAGTACATTCCCCACACACAGTATGATGTCCTCACAGTACATTCCCCCACACACAGTATGATGTCCTCACAGTACATTCCCTCCACACACAGTATGATGTCCTCACAGTACATTCCCTCCACACACAGTATGATGTCCTCACAGTACATTCCCTCCACACACAGTATGATGTCCCCACAGTACATTCCCGACACACAGTATGATGTCCCCACAGTACATTTCCCCACACACAGTATGATGTCCTCACAGTACATTCCCTCCACACACAGTATGATGTCCTCACAGTACATTCCCCCACACACAGTATGATGTCCTCACAGTACATTCCCCCCACACACAGTATGATGTCCCCACAGTACATTCCCCCCACACACAGTATGATGTCTCCACAGTACATTCCCTCCACACACAGTATGATGTCCCCACAGTACATTCCCTCCACACACAGTATGATGTCCCCACAGTACATTCCCCCCACACACAGTATGATGTCTACACAGTACATTCCCTCCACACACAGTATGATGTCCCCACAGTACATTCCCCCACACACAGTATGATGTCCTCACAGTACATTCCCCCACACACAGTATGATGTCCTCACAGTACATTCCACCCACACACAGTATGATGTCTCCACAGTACATTCCTAAACACACAGTATGATGTCCCCACAGTACATTCCCTCCACACACAGTATGATGTTCCCACAGTACATTCCCCCCACACACAGTATGATGTCCAAACAGTACATTCCCTCCACACACAGTATGATGTCCCCACAGTACATTCCCTCCACACACAGTATGATGTCACCACAGTACATTCCCCCCACACACAGTATGATGTCCCCACAGTACATTCCCTCCACACACAGTATGATGTCCCCACAGTACATTCCCCACACACAGTATGATGTCTTCACAGTACATTCCCCCCACACACAGTATGATGTCCCCACAGTACATTCCCCCACACACAGTATGATGTCCTCACAGTACATTCCCCCCACACACAGTATGATGTCCCCACAGTACATTCCCTCCACACACAGTATGATGTCCCCACAGTACATTCCCCACACACAGTATGATGTCCTCACAGTACATTCCCCCACACACAGTATGATGTCCTCACAGTACATTCCCCCCACACAGTATGATGTCCTCACAGTACATTCCCCCACACACAGTATGATGTCTCCACAGTACATTCCGTCCACACAGTAGGATGTCCTCACAGTACATTCCCTCACACACAGTATGATGTCCCCACAGTACATTCCCTCACACAGTATGATGTCCTCACAGTACATTTCCCCCACACACAGTATGATGTCCTCACAGTACATTCCCCCACACACAGTATGATGTCCTCACAGTACATTCCCCCACACACAGTATGATGTCTCCACAGTACATTCCCTCCACACAGTATGATGTCCTCACAGTACATTGCCTCACACACAGTATGATGTCCCCACAGTACATTCCCTCACACACAGTATGATGTCCCCACAGTACATTCCCCACACACAGTATGATGTCCCCACAGTACATTCCCCACACACAGTATGATGTCCTCACAGTACATTCCCCCACACACAGTATGATGTCCCCACAGTACATTCCCCCACACACAGTATGATGTCCTCACAGTACATTCCCCCACACACAGTATGATGTCCTCACAGTACGTTCCCCCCACACACAGTATGATGTCCCCACAGTACATTCCCTCCACACACAGTATGATGTCCTCACAGTACATTCCCCACACACAGTATGGTGTCCTCACAGTACATTCCCTCCACACACAGTATGATGTCCCCACAGTACATTCCCCACACACAGTATAATGTCCCCACAGTACATTCCCCCACACACAGTATGATGTCCCCACAGTACATTCCCCCACACACAGTATGATGTCCTCACAGTACATTCCCCCACACACAGTATGATGTCCTCACAGTACATTCCCCCCACACACAGTATGATGTCCCCACAGTACATTCCCCCCACACACAGTATGATGTCTCCACAGTACATTCCCTCCACACACAGTATGATGTCCCCACAGTACATTCCCTCCACACACAGTATGATGTCCCCACAGTACATTCCCCCCACACACAGTATGATGTCTACACAGTACATTCCCTCCACACACAGTATGTTGTCCCCACAGTACATTCCCCCACACACAGTATGATGTCCTCACAGTACATTCCCCCACACACAGTATGATGTCCTCACAGTACATTCCACCCACACACAGTATGATGTCCCCACAGTACATTCCCTCCACACACAGTATGATGTTCCCACAGTACATTCCCCCCACACACAGTATGATGTCCCCACAGTACATTCCCTCCACACACAGTATGATGTCCCCACAGTACATTCCCTCCACACACAGTATGATGTCCCCACAGTACATTCCCCCCACACACAGTATGATGTCCCCACAGTACTTTCCCTCCACACACAGTATGATGTCCCCACAGTACATTCCCTCCACACACAGTATGATGTCCCCACAGTACATTCCCCACACACAGTATGATGTCCTCACAGTACATTCCCCCACACACAGTATGATGTCCTCACAGTACATTCCCCGACACACAGTATGATGTCCTCACAGTACATTCCCTCCACACACAGTATGATGTCCTCACAGTACATTCCCTCCACACACAGTATGATGTCCTCACAGTACATTCCCTCAACACACAGTATGATGTCCTCACAGTACATTCCCTCCACACACAGTATGATGTCCCCACAGTACATTCCCGACACACAGTATGATGTCCCCACAGTACATTCCCCCACACACAGTATGATGTCCTCACAGTACATTCCCTCCACACACAGTATGATGTCCTCACAGTACATTCCCCCAGACACAGTATGATGTCCTCACAGTACATTCCCCCCACACACAGTATGATGTCCCCACAGTACATTCCCCCCACACACAGTATGATGTCTCCACAGTACATTCCCTCCACACACAGTATGATGTCCCCACAGTACATTCCCTCCACACACAGTATGATGTCCCCACAGTACATTCCCCCCACACACAGTATGATGTCTACACAGTACATTCCCTCCACACACAGTATGATGTCCCCACAGTACATTCCCCCACACACAGTATGATGTCCTCACAGTACATTCCCCCACACACAGTATGATGTCCTCACAGTACATTCCACCCACACACAGTATGATGTCCCCACAGTACATTCCCTCCACACACAGTATGATGTTCCCACAGTACATTCCCCCCACACACAGTATGATGTCCCCACAGTACATTCCCTCCACAAACAGTATGATGTCCCCACAGTACATTCCCTCCACACACAGTATGATGTCACCACAGTACATTCCCCCCACACACAGTATGATGTCCCCAGAGTACATTCCCTCCATACACAGTATGATGTCCCCACAGTACATTCCCCACACACAGTATGATGTCTTCACAGTACATTCCCCCCACACACAGTATGATGTTCTCACAGTACATTCCTCACACACACAGTATGATGTCCCCACAGTACATTCCCCCACACACAGTATGATGTCCTCACAGTACATTCCCCCCACACACAGTATGATGTCCCCACAGTACATTCCCTCCACACACAGTATGATGTCCCCACAGTACATTCCCCACACACAGTATGATGTCCTCACAGTACATTCCCCCACACACAGTATGATGTCCTCACAGTACATTCCCCCACACACAGTATGATGTCCTCACAGTACATTCCCTCCACACACAGTATGATGTCCTCACAGTACATTCCCTCCACACACAGTATGATGTCTCCACAGTACATTCCCCCCACACACAGTATGATGTCTCCACAGTACATTCCCTCCACACACAGTATGATGTCCCCACAGTACATTCCCTCCACACACAGTATGATGTCCCCACAGTACATTCCCCCCACACACAGTATGATGTCCCCACAGTACATTCCCTCCACACACAGTATGATGTCCCCACAGTACATTCCCTCCACACACAGTATGATGTCCCCACAGTACATTCCCCCCACACACAGTATGATGTCTCCACAGTACATTCCCTCCACACACAGTATGATGTCCCCACAGTACATTCCCTCCACACACAGTATGATGTCCCCACAGTACATTCCCCCCACACACAGTATGATGTCTCCACAGTACATTCCCTCCACACACAGTATGATGTCCCCACAGTACATTCCCTCCACACACAGTATGATGTCCCCACAGTACATTCCCCCCACACACAGTATGATGTCTCCACAGTACATTCCCTCCACACACAGTATGATGTCCCCACAGTACATTCCCTCCACACACAGTATGATGTCCCCACAGTACATTCCCCCCACACACAGTATGATGTCTCCACAGTACATTCCCTCCACACACAGTATGATGTCCCCACAGTACATTCCCTCCACACACAGTATGATGTCCTCACAGTACATTCCCTCCACACACAGTATGATGTCCCCACAGTACATTCCCCCACACACAGTATGATGTCCCCACAGTACATTCCCCCACACAAAGTATGATGTCCCCACAGTACATTCCCCCACACACAGTATGAAGTCCTCACAGTACATTCCCTCCACACACAGTATGATGTCCCCACAGTACATTCCCCACACACAGTATGATGTCCCCACAGTACATTCCCTCCACACACAGTATGATGTCTCCACAGTACATTCCCCCCACACACAGTGAGATGTCTCCACAGTACATTCCCTCCACACACAGTATGATGTCCCCACAGTACATTCCCTCCACACACAGTATGATGTCCCCACAGTACATTCCCCCCACACACAGTATGATGTCCCCACAGTACATTCCCTCCACACACAGTATGATGTCCCCACAGTACATTCCCTCCACACACAGTATGATGTCCCCACAGTACATTCCCCCCACACACAGTATGATGTCTCCACAGTACATTCCCTCCACACACAGTATGATGTCCCCACAGTACATTCCCTCCACACACAGTATGATGTCCCCACAGTACATTCCCCCCACACACAGTATGATGTCTCCACAGTACATTCCCTCCACACACAGTATGATGTCCCCACAGTACATTCCCTCCACACACAGTATGATGTCCCCACAGTACATTCCCCCCACACACAGTATGATGTCTCCACAGTACATTCCCTCCACACACAGTATGATGTCCCCACAGTACATTCCCTCCACACACAGTATGATGTCCCCACAGTACATTCCCCCCACAAACAGTATGATGTCTCCACAGTACATTCCCTCCACACACAGTATGATGTCCCCACAGTACATTCCCCACACACAGTATGATGTCCCCACAGTACATTCCCTCCACACACAGTATGATGTCCTCACAGTACATTCCCTCCACACACAGTATGATGTCCTCACAGTACATTCCCCCACACACAGTATGATGTCCCCACAGTACATTCCCTCCACACACAGTATGATGTCCTCACAGTACATTCCCTCCACACACAGTATGATGTCCCCACAGTACATTCCCCCACACACAGTATGATGTCCTCACAGTACATTCCCCCCACACAGTATGATGTCCTCACAGTACTTTCCTCCACACACAGTATGATGTCCCCACAGTACATTCCCCCCACACACAGTATGATGTCCCCACAGTACATTCCCTCCACACACAGTATGATGTCTCCACAGTACATTCCCTCCACACACAGTATGATGTCCCCACAGTACATTCCCCCACACACACAGTATGATGTCCCCACAGTACATTCCCCCACACACACAGTATGATGTCCTCACAGTACATTCCCCCCACACACAGTATGATTTCCCCACAGTACATTCCCCACACACAGTATGATGTCCTCACAGTATATTCCCCCACACACAGTATGATGTCCTCACAGTACATTCCCCCACACACAGTATGATGTCCCCACAGTACATTCCCCCACACACAGTATGATGTCCTCACAGTACATTCCCCCACACACAGTATGATGTCTCCACAGTACATTCCCTCCACACACAGTATGATGTCCTCACAGTACATTCCCTCCACACACAGTATGATGTCCCCACAGTACATTCCCCCACACACAGTATGATGTCCTCACAGTACATTCCCCCCACACAGTATGATGTCCTCACAGTACATTCCTCCACACACAGTATGATGTCCCCACAGTACATTCCCCCCACACACAGTATGATGTCCCCACAGTACATTCCCTCCACACACAGTATGATGTCTCCACAGTACATTCCCTCCACACACAGTATGATGTCCCTACAGTACATTCCCCCACACACACAGTATGATGTCCCCACAGTACATTCCCCCACACACACAGTATGATGTCCTCACAGTACATTCCCCCCACACACAGTATGATGTCCCCACAGTACATTCCCCACACACAGTATGATGTCCTCACAGTATATTCCCCCACACACAGTATGATGTCCTCACAGTACATTCCCCCACACACAGTATGATGTCCCCACAGTACATTCCCCCACACACAGTATGATGTCCTCACAGTACATTCCCCCACACACAGTATGATGTCTCCACAGTACATTCCCTCCACACACAGTATGATGTCCCCACAGTACATTCCCCACACACAGTATGTTGTCCCCACAGTACATTCCCCCCACACACAGTATGATGTCCTCACAGTACATTCCCCACACACAGTATGATGTCCCCACAGTACATTCCCCACACACAGTATGATGTCCCCACAGTACATTCCCCCACACACAGTATGATGTCTCCACAGTACATTCCCTCCACACACAGTATGATGTCCCCACAGTACATTCCTCCACACACAGTATGATGACCCCACAGTACATTCCCTACACACAGTATGATGTCCCCACAGTACATTCCCTCCACACACAGTATGATGTCCTCACAGTACATTCCCCACACACAGTATGATGTCCACACAGTATGATGTCCTCACAGTACATTCCCTCCACACACAGTATGATGTCCCCACAGTACATTCCCTCCACACACAGTATGATGTCCTCACAGTACATTCCCCCACACACAGTATGATGTCCTCACAGTACATTCCCCCACACACAGTATGATGTCCTCACAGTACATTCCCCCACACACAGTATGATGTCCCCACAGTACATTCCCCCACACACAGTATGATGTCCTCACAGTACATTCCCCCACACACAGTATGATGTCTCCACAGTACATTGACCCACACACAGTATGATGTCCTCACAGTACATTCCCCCACACACAGTATGATGTCTCCACAGTACATCCCCCACACACAGTATGATGTCCTCACAGTACATTCCCTCCACACACAGTATGATGTCCCCACAGTACATTCCCTCCACACACAGTATGATGTCCTCACAGTACATTCCCCCACACACAGTATGATGTCCTCAAAGTACATTCCCCCACACACAGTATGATGTCTCCACAGTACATTCCCCACACACACAGTATGATGTCCTCACAGTACATTCCCCCACACACAGTATGATGTCCTCACAGTACATTGCTCCACACACAGTATGATGTCCTCACAGTACATTCCCTCCACACTCAGTATGATGTCCTCACAGTACATTCCCCCCACACACAGTATGATGTCCTCACAGTACATTCCCCCACACACAGTATGATGTCCTCACAGTACATTCCCCACACACAGTATGATGTCCCCACAGTACATTCCCCACACACAGTATGATGTCCCCACAGTACATTCCCCCACACACAGTATGATGTCCTCACAGTACATTCCCCCCACACACAGTATGATGTCCTCACAGTACATTCCCACACACACAGTATGATGTCCCCACAGTACATTCCCTTCACACACAGTATGATGTCATCACAGTACATTCCCTCCACACACAGTATGATGTCTCCACAGTACATTCCCTCCACACACAGTATGATGTCTCCACAGTACATTCCCTCCACACACAGTATGATGTCCCCACAGTACATTAACTTCACACACAGTATGATGTCATCACAGTACATTCCCTCCACACACAGTATGATGTCCTCACAGTACATTCCCCCACACACAGTATGATGTCCCCACAGTACATTCCCTCCAAACACAGTATGATGTCCCCACAGTACATTCCCTCCACACTCAGTATGATGTCCTCACAGTACATTCCCCACACACAGTATGATGTCCTCACAGTACATTCCTCCACACACAGTATGATTTCCCCACAGTACATTCCCTCCACACACAGTATGATGTCCTCACAGAACATTCCTCCACACACAGTATGATGTCCCCACAGTACATTCCTCCACACACAGTATGTCCCCACAGTACATTCCTCCACACACAGTATGATGTCCTCACAGTACATTCCCCCCACACACAGTATGATGTCCTCACAGTACACTCCCCCCACACACAGAATGATGTCCTCACAGTACATTCCCTCCACACACAGAATGATGTCCTCACAGTACATTCCCTCCACACACACAGTATGATGTCCTCACAGTACATTCCCTCCACACACAGTATGATGTCCTCACAGTACATTCCCCACACACAGTATGATGTCCTCACAGTACATTCCCTCCACACACAGTATGATGTCCCCACAGTACATTCCCCACACACAGTATAATGTACCCACAGTACATTCCCCCACACACAGTATGATGTCCCCACAGTACAATCTCCCACACACAGTATGATGTCCTCACAGTACATTCCCCCACACACAGTATGATGTCCTCACAGTACATTCCCCCCACACACAGTATGATGTCCCCACAGTACATTCCCTCCACACACAGTATGATGTCCTCACAGTACATTCCCCACACACAGTATGATGTCCTCACAGTACATTCCCTCCACACACAGTATGATGTCCCCACAGTACATTCCCCCCACACAGTATAATGTCCCCACAGTACATTCCCCCGCACACAGTATGATGTCCGCACAGTACATTCCCCCACACACAGTATGATGTCCTCACAGTACATTCCCCCACACACAGTATGATGTCCTCACAGTACATTCCCCCCACACACAGTATGATGTCCCCACAGTACATACCCCCCACACACAGTATGATGTCTCCACAGTACATTCCCTCCACACACAGTATGATGTCCCCACAGTACATTCCCTCCACACACAGTATGATGTCCCCACAGTACATTCCCCCCACACACAGTATGATGTCTCCACAGTACATTCCCTCCACACACAGTATGATGTCCCCACAGTACATTCCCCCACACACAGTATGATATCCTCACAGTACATTCCCCCACACACAGCATGATGTCCTCACAGTACATTCCCCCCACACACAGTATGATGTCCCCACAGTACATTCCCTCCACACACAGTATGATGTTCCCACAGTACATTCCCCCCTCACGCAGTATGATGTCCCCACAGTACATTCCCTCCACACACAGTATGATGTCCCCACAGTACATTCCCCCCACACACAGTATGATGTCCCCACAGTACATTCCCTCCACACACAGTATGATGTCCCCACAGTACATTCCCTACACACACAGTATGATGTCCCCACAGTACATTCCCCACACACAGTATGATGTCCTCACAGTACATTCCCCCACACACAGTATGATGTCCTCACAGTACATTCCCCCACACACAGTATGATGTCCTCACAGTACATTCCCTCCACACACAGTATGATGTCCCCACAGTACATTCCCTCCACACACAGTATGATGTCCTCACAGTACATTCCCTCCACACACAGTATGATGTCCCCACAGTACATTCCCTACACACACAGTATGATGTCCCCACAGTACATTCCCCACACACAGTATGATGTCCTCACAGTACATTCCCCCACACACAGTATGATGTCCTCACAGTACATTCCCTCCACACACAGTATGATGTCCCCACAGTACATTCCCTCCACACACAGTATGATGTCCTCACAGTACATTCCCTCCACACACAGTATGATGTCCTCACAGTACATTCCCTCCACACACAGTATGATGTCCTCACAGTACATTCCCTCCACACACAGTATGATTTCCCCACAGTACATTCCCCACACACAGTATGATGTCCTCACAGTACATTCCCCCACACACAGTATGATGTCCCCACAGTACATTCCCTCCACACACAGTATGATGTCCTCACAGTACATTCCCTCCACACACAGTATGATGTCCCCACAGTACATTCCCCACACACAGTATGATGTCCCCACAGTACATTCCCTCCCACACACAGTATGATGTCCCCACAGTACATTCCCCCCACACACAGTATGATGTCTCCACAGTACATTCCCCACACACAGTATGATGTCTCCACAGTACATTCCCTCCCACACACAGTATGATGTCCCCACAGTACATTCCCCCCACACACAGTATGATGTCCTCACAGTACATTCCCTCCACACACAGTATGATGTCCCCACAGTACATTTCCCCACACACAGTATGATGTCCCCACAGTACATTCCCTCCACATACAGTATGATGTCTCCACAGTACATTCCCCACACACAGTATGATGTCTCCACAGTACATTCCTCCACACACAGTATGATGTCTCCACAGTACATTCCCCACAGACAGTATGATGTCTCCACAGTACATTCCCTCCACACACAGGATGATGTCCCCACAGTACATTCCCTCCACACACAGTATGATGTCCTCACAGTACATTCCCCACACACAGTATGATGTCCCCACAGTACATTCCCTCCACACACAGTATGATGTCTCCACAGTACATTCCCCACACACAGTATGATGTCTCCACAGTAGATTCCCTCCACACACAGTATGATGTCCCCACAGTACATTCCCTCCACACACAGTATGATGTCCTCACAGTACATTCCCTCCACACACAGTATGATGTCCCCACAGTACATTCCCTACACACACAGTATGATGTCCCCACAGTACATTCCCCACACACAGTATGATGTCCTCACAGTACATTCCCCCACACACAGTATGATGTCCTCACAGTACATTCCCTCCACACACAGTATGATGTCCTCACAGTACATTCCCTCCACACACAGTATGATGTCCTCACAGTACATTCCCTCCACACACAGTATGATTTCCCCACAGTACATTCCCCACACACAGTATGATGTCCTCACAGTACATTCCCCCACACACAGTATGATGTCCCCACAGTACATTCCCTCCACACACAGTATGATGTCCCCACAGTACATTCCCCCCACACACAGTATGATGTCTCCACAGTACATTCCCTCCACACACAGTATGATGTCCCCACAGTACATTCCCTCCACACACAGTATGATGTCCCCACAGTACATTCCCCCCACACACAGTATGATGTCTCCACAGTACATTCCCTCCACACACAGTATGATGTCCCCACAGTACATTCCCCACACACAGTATGATGTCCCCACAGTACATTCCCTCCACACACAGTATGATGTCCTCACAGTACATTCCCTCCACACACAGTATGATGTCCCCACAGTACATTCCCCCACACACAGTATGATGTCCCCACAGTACATTCCCCCACACAAAGTATGATGTCCCCACAGTACATTCCCCCACACACAGTATGAAGTCCTCACAATACATTCCCTCCACACACAGTATGATGTCCCCACAGTACATTCCCCACACACAGTATGATGTCCCCACAGTACATTCCCTCCACACACAGTATGATGTCTCCACAGTACATTCCCCCCACACACAGTATGATGTCTCCACAGTACATTCCCTCCACACACAGTATGATGTCCCCACAGTACATTCCCTCCACACACAGTATGATGTCCCCACAGTACATTCCCCCCACACACAGTATGATGTCCCCACAGTACATTCCCTCCACACACAGTATGATGTCCCCACAGTACATTCCCTCCACACACAGTATGATGTCCCCACAGTACATTCCCCCCACACACAGTATGATGTCTTCACAGTACATTCCCTCCACACACAGTATGATGTCCCCACAGTACATTCCCTCCACACACAGTATGATGTCCCCAGAGTACATTCCCCCCACACACAGTATGATGTCTCCACAGTACATTCCCTCCACACACAGTATGATGTCCCCACAGTACATTCCCCACACACAGTATGATGTCCCCACAGTACATTCCCTCCACACACAGTATGATGTCCTCACAGTACATTCCCTCCACACACAGTATGATGTCCTCACAGTACATTCCCCCACACACAGTATGATGTCCCCACAGTACATTCCCTCCACACACAGTATGATGTCCTCACAGTACATTCCCTCCACACACAGTATGATGTCCCCACAGTACATTCCCCCACACACAGTATGATGTCCTCACAGTACATTCCCCCCACACAGTATGATGTCCTCACAGTACATTCCTCCACACACAGTATGATGTCCCCACAGTACATTCCCCCCCCCACACAGTATGATGTCCCCACAGTACATTCCCTCCACACACAGTATGATGTCTCCACAGTACATTCCCTCCACACACAGTATGATGTCCCCACAGTACATTCCCCCACACACACAGTATGATGTCCCCACAGTACATTCCCCCACACACACAGTATGATGTCCTCACAGTACATTCCCCCCACACACAGTATGATGTCCCCACAGTACATTCCCCACACACAGTATGATGTCCTCACAGTATATTCCCCCACACACAGTATGATGTCCTCACAGTACATTCCCCCACACACAGTATGATGTCCCCACAGTACATTCCCCCACACACAGTATGATGTCCTCACAGTACATTCCCCCACACACAGTATGATGTCTCCACAGTACATTCCCTCCACACACAGTATGATGTCCTCACAGTACATTCCCTCCACACACAGTATGATGTCCCCACAGTACATTCCCCCACACACAGTATGATGTCCTCACAGTACATTCCCCCCACACAGTATGATGTCCTCACAGTACATTCCTCCACACACAGTATGATGTCCCCACAGTACATTCCCCCCACACACAGTATGATGTCCCCACAGTACATTCCCTCCACACACAGTATGATGTCTCCACAGTACATTCCCTCCACACACAGTATGATGTCCCCACAGTACATTCCCCCACACACACAGTATGATGTCCCCACAGTACATTCCCCCACACACACAGTATGATGTCCTCACAGTACATTCCCCCCACACACAGTATGATGTCCCCACAGTACATTCCCCACACACAGTATGATGTCCTCACAGTATATTCCCCCACACACAGTATGATGTCCTCACAGTACATTCCCCCACACACAGTATGATGTCCCCACAGTACATTCCCCCACACACAGTATGATGTCCTCACAGTACATTCCCCCACACACAGTATGATGTCTCCACAGTACATTCCCTCCACACACAGTATGATGTCCCCACAGTACATTCCCCACACACAGTATGATGTCCCCACAGTACATTCCCCCGACACACAGTATGATGTCCTCACAGTACATTCCCCACACACAGTATGATGTCCCCACAGTACATTCCCCACACACAGTATGATGTCCCCACAGTACATTCCCCCACACACAGTATGATGTCCTCACAGTACATTCCCTCCACACACAGTATGATGTCCTCACAGTACATTCCCTCCACACACAGTATGATGTCCTCACAGTACATTCCCTCCACACACAGTATGATTTCCCCACAGTACATTCCCCACACACAGTATGATGTCCTCACAGTACATTCCCCCACACACAGTATGATGTCCCCACAGTACATTCCCTCCACACACAGTATGATGTCCCCACAGTACATTCCCCCCACACACAGTATGATGTCTCCACAGTACATTCCCTCCACACACAGTATGATGTCCCCACAGTACATTCCCTCCACACACAGTATGATGTCCCCACAGTACATTCCCCCCACACACAGTATGATGTCTCCACAGTACATTCCCTCCACACACAGTATGATGTCCCCACAGTACATTCCCCCCACACACAGTATGATGTCCCCACAGTACATTCCCTCCACACACAGTATGATGTCCTCACAGTACATTCCCTCCACACACAGTATGATGTCCCCACAGTACATTCCCCCACACACAGTATGATGTCCCCACAGTACATTCCCCCACACAAAGTATGATGTCCCCACAGTACATTCCCCCACACACAGTATGAAGTCCTCACAGTACATTCCCTCCACACACAGTATGATGTCCCCACAGTACATTCCCCACACACAGTATGATGTCCCCACAGTACATTCCCTCCACACACAGTATGATGTCTCCACAGTACATTCCCCCCACACACAGTATGATGTCTCCACAGTACATTCCCTCCACACACAGTATGATGTCCCCACAGTACATTCCCCCCACACACAGTATGATGTCTCCACAGTACATTCCCTCCACACACAGTATGATGTCCCCACAGTACATTCCCTCCACACACAGTATGATGTCCCCACAGTACATTCCCCCCACACACAGTATGATGTCTACACAGTACATTCCCTCCACACACAGTATGATGTCCCCACAGTACATTCCCCCACACACAGTATGATGTCCTCACAGTACATTCCCCCACACACAGTATGATGTCCTCACAGTACATTCCACCCACACACAGTATGATGTCCCCACAGTACATTCCCTCCACACACAGTATGATGTTCCCACAGTACATTCCCCCCACACACAGTATGATGTCCCCACAGTACATTCCCTCCACAAACAGTATGATGTCCCCACAGTACATTCCCTCCACACACAGTATGATGTCACCACAGTACATTCCCCCCACACACAGTATGATGTCCCCAGAGTACATTCCCTCCATACACAGTATGATGTCCCCACAGTACATTCCCCACACACAGTATGATGTCTTCACAGTACATTCCCCCCACACACAGTATGATGTTCTCACAGTACATTCCTCACACACACAGTATGATGTCCCCACAGTACATTCCCCCACACACAGTATGATGTCCTCACAGTACATTCCCCCCACACACAGTATGATGTCCCCACAGTACATTCCCTCCACACACAGTATGATGTCCCCACAGTACATTCCCCACACACAGTATGATGTCCTCACAGTACATTCCCCCACACACAGTATGATGTCCTCACAGTACATTCCCCCACACACAGTATGATGTCCTCACAGTACATTCCCTCCACACACAGTATGATGTCCTCACAGTACATTCCCTCCACACACAGTATGATGTCTCCACAGTACATTCCCCCCACACACAGTATGATGTCTCCACAGTACATTCCCTCCACACACAGTATGATGTCCCCACAGTACATTCCCTCCACACACAGTATGATGTCCCCACAGTACATTCCCCCCACACACAGTATGATGTCCCCACAGTACATTCCCTCCACACACAGTATGATGTCCCCACAGTACATTCCCTCCACACACAGTATGATGTCCCCACAGTACATTCCCCCCACACACAGTATGATGTCTCCACAGTACATTCCCTCCACACACAGTATGATGTCCCCACAGTACATTCCCTCCACACACAGTATGATGTCCCCACAGTACATTCCCCCCACACACAGTATGATGTCTCCACAGTACATTCCCTCCACACACAGTATGATGTCCCCACAGTACATTCCCTCCACACACAGTATGATGTCCCCACAGTACATTCCCCCCACACACAGTATGATGTCTCCACAGTACATTCCCTCCACACACAGTATGATGTCCCCACAGTACATTCCCTCCACACACAGTATGATGTCCCCACAGTACATTCCCCCCACACACAGTATGATGTCTCCACAGTACATTCCCTCCACACACAGTATGATGTCCCCACAGTACATTCCCTCCACACACAGTATGATGTCCTCACAGTACATTCCCTCCACACACAGTATGATGTCCCCACAGTACATTCCCCCACACACAGTATGATGTCCCCACAGTACATTCCCCCACACAAAGTATGATATCCCCACAGTACATTCCCCCACACACAGTATGAAGTCCTCACAGTACATTCCCTCCACACACAGTATGATGTCCCCACAGTACATTCCCCACACACAGTATGATGTCCCCACAGTACATTCCCTCCACACACAGTATGATGTCTCCACAGTACATTCCCCCCACACACAGTGAGATGTCTCCACAGTACATTCCCTCCACACACAGTATGATGTCCCCACAGTACATTCCCTCCACACACAGTATGATGTCCCCACAGTACATTCCCCCCACACACAGTATGATGTCCCCACAGTACATTCCCTCCACACACAGTATGATGTCCCCACAGTACATTCCCTCCACACACAGTATGATGTCCCCACAGTACATTCCCCCCACACACAGTATGATGTCTCCACAGTACATTCCCTCCACACACAGTATGATGTCCCCACAGTACATTCCCTCCACACACAGTATGATGTCCCCACAGTACATTCCCCCCACACACAGTATGATGTCTCCACAGTACATTCCCTCCACACACAGTATGATGTCCCCACAGTACATTCCCTCCACACACAGTATGATGTCCCCACAGTACATTCCCCCCACACACAGTATGATGTCTCCACAGTACATTCCCTCCACACACAGTATGATGTCCCCACAGTACATTCCCTCCACACACAGTATGATGTCCCCACAGTACATTCCCCCCACAAACAGTATGATGTCTCCACAGTACATTCCCTCCAAACACAGTATGATGTCCCCACAGTACATTCCCCACACACAGTATGATGTCCCCACAGTACATTCCCTCCACACACAGTATGATGTCCTCACAGTACATTCCCTCCACACACAGTATGATGTCCTCACAGTACATTCCCCCACACACAGTATGATGTCCCCACAGTACATTCCCTCCACACACAGTATGATGTCCTCACAGTACATTCCCTCCACACACAGTATGATGTCCCCACAGTACATTCCCCCACACACAGTATGATGTCCTCACAGTACATTCCCCCCACACAGTATGATGTCCTCACAGTACTTTCCTCCACACACAGTATGATGTCCCCACAGTACATTCCCCCCACACACAGTATGATGTCCCCACAGTACATTCCCTCCACACACAGTATGATGTCTCCACAGTACATTCCCTCCACACACAGTATGATGTCCCCACAGTACATTCCCCCACACACACAGTATGATGTCCCCACAGTACATTCCCCCACACACACAGTATGATGTCCTCACAGTACATTCCCCCCACACACAGTATGATTTCCCCACAGTACATTCCCCACACACAGTATGATGTCCTCACAGTATATTCCCCCACACACAGTATGATGTCCTCACAGTACATTCCCCCACACACAGTATGATGTCCCCACAGTACATTCCCCCACACACAGTATGATGTCCTCACAGTACATTCCCCCACACACAGTATGATGTCTCCACAGTACATTCCCTCCTCACACAGTATGATGTCCTCACAGTACATTCCCTCCACACACAGTATGATGTCCCCACAGTACATTCCCCCACACACAGTATGATGTCCTCACAGTACATTCCCCCCACACAGTATGATGTCCTCACAGTACATTCCTCCACACACAGTATGATGTCCCCACAGTACATTCCCCCCACACACAGTATGATGTCCCCACAGTACATTCCCTCCACACACAGTATGATGTCTCCACAGTACATTCCCTCCACACACAGTATGATGTCCCCACAGTACATTCCCCCACACACACAGTATGATGTCCCCACAGTACATTCCCCCACACACACAGTATGATGTCCTCACAGTACATTCCCCCCACACACAGTATGATGTCCCCACAGTACATTCCCCACACACAGTATGATGTCCTCACAGTATATTCCCCCACACACAGTATGATGTCCTCACAGTACATTCCCCCACACACAGTATGATGTCCCCACAGTACATTCCCCCACACACAGTATGATGTCCTCACAGTACATTCCCCCACACACAGTATGATGTCTCCACAGTACATTCCCTCCACACACAGTATGATGTCCCCACAGTACATTCCCCACACACAGTATGATGTCCCCACAGTACATTCCCCCCACACACAGTATGATGTCCTCACAGTACATTCCCCACACACAGTATGATGTCCCCACAGTACATTCCCCACACACAGTATGATGTCCCCACAGTACATTCCCCCACACACAGTATGATGTCTCCACAGTACATTCCCTCCACACACAGTATGATGTCCCCACAGTACATTCCTCCACACACAGTATGATGTCCCCACAGTACATTCCCTCCACACACAGTATGATGTCCTCACAGTACATTCCCCACACACAGTATGATGTCCACACAGTATGATGTCCTCACAGTACATTCCCTCCACACACAGTATGATGTCCCCACAGTACATTCCCTCCACACACAGTATGATGTCCTCACAGTACATTCCCCCACACACAGTATGATGTCCTCACAGTACATTCCCCCACACACAGTATGATGTCCTCACAGTACATTCCCCCACACACAGTATGATGTCCCCACAGTACATTCCCCCACACACAGTATGATGTCCTCACAGTACATTCCCCCACACACAGTATGATGTCTCCACAGTACATTGACCCACACACAGTATGATGTCCTCACAGTACATTCCCCCACACACAGTATGATGTCTCCACAGTACATCCCCCACACACAGTATGATGTCCTCACAGTACATTCCCTCCACACACAGTATGATGTCCCCACAGTACATTCCCTCCACACACAGTATGATGTCCTCACAGTACATTCCCCCACACACAGTATGATGTCCTCAAAGTACATTCCCCCACACACAGTATGATGTCTCCACAGTACATTCCCCACACACACAGTATGATGTCCTCACAGTACATTCCCCCACACACAGTATGATGTCCTCACAGTACATTGCTCCACACACAGTATGATGTCCTCACAGTACATTCCCTCCACACTCAGTATGATGTCCTCACAGTACATTCCCCCCACACACAGTATGATGTCCTCACAGTACATTCCCCCACACACAGTATGATGTCCTCACAGTACATTCCCCACACACAGTATGATGTCCCCACAGTACATTCCCCACACACAGTATGATGTCCCCACAGTACATTCCCCCACACACAGTATGATGTCCTCACAGTACATTCCCCCCACACACAGTATGATGTCCTCACAGTACATTCCCACACACACAGTATGATGTCCTCACAGTACATTCCTCCACACACAGTATGATGTCTCCACAGTACATTCCTCCACACACAGTATGATGTCCTCACAGTACATTCCCCCACACACAGTATTATGTCTCCACAGTACATTCCCTTCACACACAGTATGATGTCATCACAGTACATTCCCCCACACACAGTATGATGTCCTCACAGTACATTCCCCCCACACACAGTATGATGTCCTCACAGTACATTCCCACACACACAGTATGATGTCCTCACAGTACATTCCTCCACACACAGTATGATGTCTCCACAGTACATTCCTCCACACACAGTATGATGTCCTCACAGTACATTCCCCCACACACAGTATTATGTCTCCACAGTACATTCCCTTCACACACAGTATGATGTCCCCACAGTACATTCCCTTCACACACAGTATGATGTCATCACAGTACATTCCCTCCACACACAGTATGATGTCTCCACAGTACATTCCCTCCACACACAGTATGATGTCTCCACAGTACATTCCCTCCACACACAGTATGATGTCCCCACAGTACATTAACTTCACACACAGTATGATGTCATCACAGTACATTCCCTCCACACACAGTATGATGTCCTCACAGTACATTCCCCCACACACAGTATGATGTCCCCACAGTACATTCCCTCCAAACACAGTATGATGTCCCCACAGTACATTCCCTCCACACTCAGTATGATGTCCTCACAGTACATTCCCCACACACAGTATGATGTCCTCACAGTACATTCCTCCACACACAGTATGATTTCCCCACAGTACATTCCCTCCACACACAGTATGATGTCCTCACAGAACATTCCTCCACACACAGTATGATGTCCCCACAGTACATTCCTCCACACACAGTATGTCCCCACAGTACATTCCTCCACACACAGTATGATGTCCTCACAGTACATTCCCCCCACACACAGTATGATGTCCTCACAGTACACTCCCCCCACACACAGAATGATGTCCTCACAGTACATTCCCTCCACACACAGAATGATGTCCTCACAGTACATTCCCTCCACACACACAGTATGATGTCCTCACAGTACATTCCCTCCACACACAGTATGATGTCCTCACAGTACATTCCCCACACACAGTATGATGTCCTCACAGTACATTCCCTCCACACACAGTATGATGTCCCCACAGTACATTCCCCACACACAGTATAATGTCCCCACAGTACATTCCCCCACACACAGTATGATGTCCCCACAGTACAATCTCCCACACACAGTATGATGTCCTCACAGTACATTCCCCCACACACAGTATGATGTCCTCACAGTACATTCCCCCCACACACAGTATGATGTCCCCACAGTACATTCCCTCCACACACAGTATGATGTCCTCACAGTACATTCCCCACACACAGTATGATGTCCTCACAGTACATTCCCTCCACACACAGTATGATGTCCCCACAGTACATTCCCCCCACACAGTATAATGTCCCCACAGTACATTCCCCCGCACACAGTATGATGTCCGCACAGTACATTCCCCCACACACAGTATGATGTCCTCACAGTACATTCCCCCACACACAGTATGATGTCCTCACAGTACATTCCCCCCACACACAGTATGATGTCCCCACAGTACATTCCCCCCACACACAGTATGATGTCTCCACAGTACATTCCCTCCACACACAGTATGATGTCCCCACAGTACATTCCCTCCACACACAGTATGATGTCCCCACAGTACATTCCCCCCACACACAGTATGATGTCTCCACAGTACATTCCCTCCACACACAGTATGATGTCCCCACAGTACATTCCCCCACACACAGTATGATATCCTCACAGTACATTCCCCCACACACAGCATGATGTCCTCACAGTACATTCCCCCCACACACAGTATGATGTCCCCACAGTACATTCCCTCCACACACAGTATGATGTTCCCACAGTACATTCCCCCCTCACGCAGTATGATGTCCCCACAGTACATTCCCTCCACACACAGTATGATGTCCCCACAGTACATTCCCCCCACACACAGTATGATGTCCCCACAGTACATTCCCTCCACACACAGTATGATGTCCCCACAGTACATTCCCTACACACACAGTATGATGTCCCCACAGTACATTCCCCACACACAGTATGATGTCCTCACAGTACATTCCCCCACACACAGTATGATGTCCTCACAGTACATTCCCCCACACACAGTATGATGTCCTCACAGTACATTCCCTCCACACACAGTATGATGTCCCCACAGTACATTCCCTCCACACACAGTATGATGTCCTCACAGTACATTCCCTCCACACACAGTATGATGTCCCCACAGTACATTCCCTACACACACAGTATGATGTCCCCACAGTACATTCCCCACACACAGTATGATGTCCTCACAGTACATTCCCCCACACACAGTATGATGTCCTCACAGTACATTCCCTCCACACACAGTATGATGTCCCCACAGTACATTCCCTCCACACACAGTATGATGTCCTCACAGTACATTCCCTCCACACACAGTATGATGTCCTCACAGTACATTCCCTCCACACACAGTATGATGTCCTCACAGTACATTCCCTCCACACACAGTATGATTTCCCCACAGTACATTCCCCACACACAGTATGATGTCCTCACAGTACATTCCCCCACACACAGTATGATGTCCCCACAGTACATTCCCTCCACACACAGTATGATGTCCTCACAGTACATTCCCTCCACACACAGTATGATGTCCCCACAGTACATTCCCCACACACAGTATGATGTCCCCACAGTACATTCCCTCCCACACACAGTATGATGTCCCCACAGTACATTCCCCCCACACACAGTATGATGTCTCCACAGTACATTCCCCACACACAGTATGATGTCTCCACAGTACATTCCCTCCCACACACAGTATGATGTCCCCACAGTACATTCCCCCCACACACAGTATGATGTCCTCACAGTACATTCCCTCCACACACAGTATGATGTCCCCACAGTACATTTCCCCACACACAGTATGATGTCCCCACAGTACATTCCCTCCACATACAGTATGATGTCTCCACAGTACATTCCCCACACACAGTATGATGTCTCCACAGTACATTCCTCCACACACAGTATGATGTCTCCACAGTACATTCCCCACAGACAGTATGATGTCTCCACAGTACATTCCCTCCACACACAGGATGATGTCCCCACAGTACATTCCCTCCACACACAGTATGATGTCCTCACAGTACATTCCCCACACACAGTATGATGTCCCCACAGTACATTCCCTCCACACACAGTATGATGTCTCCACAGTACATTCCCCACACACAGTATGATGTCTCCACAGTAGATTCCCTCCACACACAGTATGATGTCCCCACAGTACATTCCCTCCACACACAGTATGATGTCCTCACAGTACATTCCCTCCACACACAGTATGATGTCCCCACAGTACATTCCCTACACACACAGTATGATGTCCCCACAGTACATTCCCCACACACAGTATGATGTCCTCACAGTACATTCCCCCACACACAGTATGATGTCCTCACAGTACATTCCCTCCACACACAGTATGATGTCCTCACAGTACATTCCCTCCACACACAGTATGATGTCCTCACAGTACATTCCCTCCACACACAGTATGATGTCCCCACAGTACATTCCCCACACACAGTATGATGTCCTCCACAGTACATTCCCTCCACACACAGTATGATGTCCCCACAGTACATTCCCTCCACACACAGTATGATGTCCCCACAGTACATTCCCCCCACACACAGTATGATGTCCTCCACAGTACATTCCCTCCACACACAGTATGATGTCCCCACAGTACATTCCCTCCACACACAGTATGATGTCCCCACAGTACATTCCCCCCACACACAGTATGATGTCTCCACAGTACATTCCCTCCACACACAGTATGATGTCCCCACAGTACATTCCCCACACACAGTATGATGTCCCCACAGTACATTCCCTCCACACACAGTATGATGTCCTCACAGTACATTCCCTCCACACACAGTATGATGTCCCCACAGTACATTCCCCCACACACAGTATGATGTCCCCACAGTACATTCCCCTCCACCACACAGTATGATGTCCCCACAGTACATTCCCCCACACACAGTATGAAGTCCTCACAGTACATTCCCTCCACACACAGTATGATGTCCCCACAGTACATTCCCCACACACAGTATGATGTCCCCACAGTACATTCCCTCCACACACAGTATGATGTCTCCACAGTACATTCCCCCCACACACAGTATGATGTCTCCACAGTACATTCCCTCCACACACAGTATGATGTCCCCACAGTACATTCCCTCCACACACAGTATGATGTCCCCACAGTACATTCCCCCCACACACAGTATGATGTCCCCACAGTACATTCCCTCCACACACAGTATGATGTCCCCACAGTACATTCCCTCCACACACAGTATGATGTCCCCACAGTACATTCCCCCCACACACAGTATGATGTCTTCACAGTACATTCCCTCCACACACAGTATGATGTCCCCACAGTACATTCCCTCCACACACAGTATGATGTCCCCAGAGTACATTCCCCCCACACACAGTATGATGTCTCCACAGTACATTCCCTCCACACACAGTATGATGTCCCCACAGTACATTCCCCACACACAGTATGATGTCCCCACAGTACATTCCCTCCACACACAGTATGATGTCCTCACAGTACATTCCCTCCACACACAGTATGATGTCCTCACAGTACATTCCCCCACACACAGTATGATGTCCCCACAGTACATTCCCTCCACACACAGTATGATGTCCTCACAGTACATTCCCTCCACACACAGTATGATGTCCCCACAGTACATTCCCCCACACACAGTATGATGTCCTCACAGTACATTCCCCCCACACAGTATGATGTCCTCACAGTACATTCCTCCACACACAGTATGATGTCCCCACAGTACATTCCCCCCCCACACAGTATGATGTCCCCACAGTACATTCCCTCCACACACAGTATGATGTCTCCACAGTACATTCCCTCCACACACAGTATGATGTCCCCACAGTACATTCCCCCACACACACAGTATGATGTCCCCACAGTACATTCCCCCACACACACAGTATGATGTCCTCACAGTACATTCCCCCCACACACAGTATGATGTCCCCACAGTACATTCCCCACACACAGTATGATGTCCTCACAGTATATTCCCCCACACACAGTATGATGTCCTCACAGTACATTCCCCCACACACAGTATGATGTCCCCACAGTACATTCCCCCACACACAGTATGATGTCCTCACAGTACATTCCCCCACACACAGTATGATGTCTCCACAGTACATTCCCTCCACACACAGTATGATGTCCTCACAGTACATTCCCTCCACACACAGTATGATGTCCCCACAGTACATTCCCCCACACACAGTATGATGTCCTCACAGTACATTCCCCCCACACAGTATGATGTCCTCACAGTACATTCCTCCACACACAGTATGATGTCCCCACAGTACATTCCCCCCACACACAGTATGATGTCCCCACAGTACATTCCCTCCACACACAGTATGATGTCTCCACAGTACATTCCCTCCACACACAGTATGATGTCCCCACAGTACATTCCCCCACACACACAGTATGATGTCCCCACAGTACATTCCCCCACACACACAGTATGATGTCCTCACAGTACATTCCCCCCACACACAGTATGATGTCCCCACAGTACATTCCCCACACACAGTATGATGTCCTCACAGTATATTCCCCCACACACAGTATGATGTCCTCACAGTACATTCCCCCACACACAGTATGATGTCCCCACAGTACATTCCCCCACACACAGTATGATGTCCTCACAGTACATTCCCCCACACACAGTATGATGTCTCCACAGTACATTCACTCCACACACAGTATGATGTCCCCACAGTACATTCCCCACACACAGTATGATGTCCCCACAGTACATTCCCCCGACACACAGTATGATGTCCTCACAGTACATTCCCCACACACAGTATGATGTCCCCACAGTACATTCCCCACACACAGTATGATGTCCCCACAGTACATTCCCCCACACACAGTATGATGTCCTCACAGTACATTCCCTCCACACACAGTATGATGTCCTCACAGTACATTCCCTCCACACACAGTATGATGTCCTCACAGTACATTCCCTCCACACACAGTATGATTTCCCCACAGTACATTCCCCACACACAGTATGATGTCCTCACAGTACATTCCCCCACACACAGTATGATGTCCCCACAGTACATTCCCTCCACACACAGTATGATGTCCCCACAGTACATTCCCCCCACACACAGTATGATGTCTCCACAGTACATTCCCTCCACACACAGTATGATGTCCCCACAGTACATTCCCTCCACACACAGTATGATGTCCCCACAGTACATTCCCCCCACACACAGTATGATGTCTCCACAGTACATTCCCTCCACACACAGTATGATGTCCCCACAGTACATTCCCCCCACACACAGTATGATGTCCCCACAGTACATTCCCTCCACACACAGTATGATGTCCTCACAGTACATTCCCTCCACACACAGTATGATGTCCCCACAGTACATTCCCCCACACACAGTATGATGTCCCCACAGTACATTCCCCCACACAAAGTATGATGTCCCCACAGTACATTCCCCCACACACAGTATGAAGTCCTCACAGTACATTCCCTCCACACACAGTATGATGTCCCCACAGTACATTCCCCACACACAGTATGATGTCCCCACAGTACATTCCCTCCACACACAGTATGATGTCTCCACAGTACATTCCCCCCACACACAGTATGATGTCTCCACAGTACATTCCCTCCACACACAGTATGATGTCCCCACAGTACATTCCCTCCACACACAGTATGATGTCCCCACAGTACATTCCCCCCACACACAGTATGATGTCCGCACAGTACATTCCCTCCACACACAGTATGATGTCCCCACAGTACATTCCCTCCACACACAGTATGATGTCCCCACAGTACATTCCCCCCACACACAGTATGATGTCTCCACAGTACATTCCCTCCACACACAGTATGATGTCCCCACAGTACATTCCCTCCACACACAGTATGATGTCCCCACAGTACATTCCCCCCACACACAGTATGATGTCTCCACAGTTCATTCCCTCCACACACAGTATGATGTCCCCACAGTACATTCCCTCCACACACAGTATGATGTCCCCACAGTACATTCCCCCCACACACAGTATGATGTCTCCACAGTACATTCCCTCCACACACAGTATGATGTCCCCACAGTACATTCCCTCCACACACAGTATGATGTCCCCACAGTACATTCCCCCCACACACAGTATGATGTCTCCACAGTACATTCCCTCCACACACAGTATGATGTCCCCACAGTACATTCCCCACACACAGTATGATGTCCCCACAGTACATTCCCTCCACACACAGTATGATGTCCTCACAGTACATTCCCTCCACACACAGTATGATGTCCTCACAGTACATTCCCCCACACACAGTATGATGTCCCCACAGTACATTCCCCCACACACAGTATGATGTCCTCACAGTACATTCCCCCCACACAGTATGATGTCCTCACAGTACATTCCTCCACACACAGTATGATGTCCCCACAGTACATTCCCCCCACACACAGTATGATGTCCCCACAGTACATTCCCTCCACACACAGTATGATGTCTCCACAGTACATTCCCTCCACACACACAGTATGATGTCCCCACAGTACATTCCCCCACACACACAGTATGATGTCCTCACAGTACATTCCCCCCACACACAGTATGATGTCCCCACAGTACATTCCCCACACACAGTATGATGTCCTCACAGTATATTCCCCCACACACAGTATGATGTCCTCACAGTACATTCCCCCACACACAGTATGATGTCCCCACAGTACATTCCCCCACACACAGTATGATGTCCTCACAATACATTCCCCCACACACAGTATGATGTCTCCACAGTACATTCCCTCCACACACAGTATGATGTCCTCACAGTACATTCCCTCCACACACAGTATGATGTCCCCACAGTACATTCCCCCACACACAGTATGATGTCCTCACATTACATTCCCCCCACACAGTATGATGTCCTCACAGTACATTCCTCCATACACAGTATGATGTCCCCACAGTACATTCCCCCCACACACAGTATGATGTCCCCACAGTACATTCCCTCCACACACAGTATGATGTCTCCACAGTACATTCCCTCCACACACAGTATGATGTCCCCACAGTACATTCCCCCACACACACAGTATGATGTCCCCACAGTACATTCCCCCACACACACAGTATGATGTCCTCACAGTACATTCCCCCCACACACAGTATGATGTCCCCACAGTACATTCCCCACACACAGTATGATGTCCTCACAGTATATTCCCCCACACACAGTATGATGTCCTCACAGTACATTCCCCCACACACAGTATGATGTCCCCACAGTACATTCCCCCACACACAGTATGATGTCCTCACAGTACATTCCCCCACACACAGTATGATGTCTCCACAGTACATTCCCTCCACACACAGTATGATGTCCCCACAGTACATTCCCCACACACAGTATGATGTCCCCACAGTACATTCCCCCCACACACAGTATGATGTCCTCACAGTACATTCCCCACACACAGTATGATGTCCCCACAGTACATTCCCCACACACAGTATGATGTCCCCACAGTACATTCCCCCACACACAGTATGATGTCCTCACAGTACATTCCCTCCACACACAGTATGATGTCCTCACAGTACATTCCCTCCACACACAGTATGATTTCCCCACAGTACATTCCCCACACACAGTATGATGTCCTCACAGTACATTCCCCCACACACAGTATGATGTCCCCACAGTACATTCCCTCCACACACAGTATGATGTCCCCACAGTACATTCCCCCCACACACAGTATGATGTCTCCACAGTACATTCCCTCCACACACAGTATGATGTCCCCACAGTACATTCCCTCCACACACAGTATGATGTCCCCACAGTACATTCCCCCCACACACAGTATGATGTCTCCACAGTACATTCCCTCCACACACAGTATGATGTCCCCACAGTACATTCCCCACACACAGTATGATGTCCCCACAGTACATTCCCTCCACACACAGTATGATGTCCTCACAGTACATTCCCTCCACACACAGTATGATGTCCCCACAGTACATTCCCCCACACACAGTATGATGTCCCCACAGTACATTCCCCCACACAAAGTATGATGTCCCCACAGAACATTCCCCCACACACAGTATGAAGTCCTCACAGTACATTCCCTCCACACACAGTATGATGTCCCCACAGTACATTCCCCACACACAGTATGATGTCCCCACAGTACATTCCCTCCACACACAGTATGATGTCTCCACAGTACATTCCCCCCACACACAGTATGATGTCTCCACAGTACATTCCCTCCACACACAGTATGATGTCCCCACAGTACATTCCCTCCACACACAGTATGATGTCCCCACAGTACATTCCCCCC
Source organism: Phyllobates terribilis (assembly GCF_046119375.1). Classification (NCBI taxonomy): domain Eukaryota; kingdom Metazoa; phylum Chordata; class Amphibia; order Anura; family Dendrobatidae; genus Phyllobates; species Phyllobates terribilis. The sequence continues at coordinate 972,827,723 of NW_027362762.1, forward strand.
ACACACAGTATGATGTCCCCACAGTACATTCCCTCCACACACAGTATGATGTCCCCACAGTACATTCCCTCCACACACAGTATGATGTCCCCACAGTACATTCCCCCCACACACAGTATGATGTCTCCACAGTACATTCCCTCCACACACAGTATGATGTCCCCACAGTACATTCCCTCCACACACAGTATGATGTCCCCACAGTACATTCCCCCCACACACAGTATGATGTCTCCACAGTACATTCCCTCCACACACAGTATGATGTCCCCACAGTACATTCCCTCCACACACAGTATGATGTCCCCACAGTACATTCCCCCCACACACAGTATGATGTCTCCACAGTACATTCCCTCCACACACAGTATGATGTCCCCACAGTACATTCCCTCCACACACAGTATGATGTCCCCACAGTACATTCCCCCCACACACAGTATGATGTCTCCACAGTACATTCCCTCCACACACAGTATGATGTCCCCACAGTACATTCCCCACACACAGTATGATGTCCCCACAGTACATTCCCTCCACACACAGTATGATGTCCTCACAGTACATTCCCTCCACACACAGTATGATGTCCTCACAGTACATTCCCCCACACACAGTATGATGTCCCCACAGTACATTCCCCCACACACAGTATGATGTCCTCACAGTACATTCCCCCCACACAGTATGATGTCCTCACAGTACATTCCTCCACACACAGTATGATGTCCCCACAGTACATTCCCTCCACACACAGTATGATGTCCTCACAGTACATTCCTCCACACACAGTATGATGTCCCCACAGTACATTCCCCCCACACACAGTATGATGTCCCCACAGTACATTCCACCACACACACAGTATGATGTCCTCACAGTACATTCCCCCCACACACAGTATGATGTCTCCACAGTACATTCCCTCCACACACAGTATGATGTCCCCACAGTACATTCCCCCACACACACAGTATGATGTCCCCACAGTACATTCCCCCACACACACAGTATGATGTCCTCACAGTACATTCCCCCCACACACAGTATGATGTCCCCACAGTACATTCCCCACACACAGTATGATGTCCTCACAGTATATTCCCCCACACACAGTATGATGTCCTCACAGTACATTCCCCCACACACAGTATGATGTCCCCACAGTACATTCCCCCACACACAGTATGATGTCCTCACAGTACATTCCCCCACACACAGTATGATGTCTCCACAGTACATTCCCTCCACACACAGTATGATGTCCTCACAGTACATTCCCTCCACACACAGTATGATGTCCCCACAGTACATTCCCCCACACACAGTATGATGTCCTCACAGTACATTCCCCCCACACAGTATGATGTCCTCACAGTACATTCCTCCACACACAGTATGATGTCCCCACAGTACATTCCCCCCACACACAGTATGATGTCCCCACAGTACATTCCCTCCACACACAGTATGATGTCTCCACAGTACATTCCCTCCACACACAGTATGATGTCCCCACAGTACATTCCCCCACACACACAGTATGATGTCCCCACAGTACATTCCCCCACACACACAGTATGATGTCCTCACAGTACATTCCCCCCACACACAGTATGATGTCCCCACAGTACATTCCCCACACACAGTATGATGTCCTCACAGTATATTCCCCCACACACAGTATGATGTCCTCACAGTACATTCCCCCACACACAGTATGATGTCCCCACAGTACATTCCCCCACACACAGTATGATGTCCTCACAGTACATTCCCCCACACACAGTATGATGTCTCCACAGTACATTCCCTCCACACACAGTATGATGTCCCCACAGTACATTCCCCACACACAGTATGATGTCCCCACAGTACATTCCCCCCACACACAGTATGATGTCCTCACAGTACATTCCCCACACACAGTATGATGTCCCCACAGTACATTCCCCACACACAGTATGATGTCCCCACAGTATATTCCCCCACACACAGTATGATGTCTCCACAGTACATTCCCTCCACACACAGTATGATGTCCCCACAGTACATTCCTCCACACACAGTATGATGACCCCACAGTACATTCCCTACACACAGTATGATGTCCCCACAGTACATTCCCTCCACACACAGTATGATGTCCTCACAGTACATTCCCCACACACAGTATGATGTCCACACAGTATGATGTCCTCACAGTACATTCCCTCCACACACAGTATGATGTCCCCACAGTACATTCCCTCCACACACAGTATGATGTCCTCACAGTACATTCCCCCACACACAGTATGATGTCCCCACAGTACATTCCCCCACACACAGTATGATGTCCTCACAGTACATTCCCCCACACACAGTATGATGTCCCCACAGTACATTCCCCCACACACAGTATGATGTCCTCACAGTACATTCCCCCACACACAGTATGATGTCTCCACAGTAAATTGACCCACACACAGTATGATGTCCTCACAGTACATTCCCCCACACACAGTATGATGTCTCCACAGTACATCCCCCACACACAGTATGATGTCCTCACAGTACATTCCCTCCACACACAGTATGATGTCCCCACAGTATATTCCCTCCACACACAGTATGATGTCCTCACAGTACATTCCCCCACACACAGTATGATGTCCTCAAAGTACATTCCTCCACACACAGTATGATGTCCTCACAGTACATTCCCTCCACACACAGTATGATGTCCCCACAGTACATTCCCTCCACACTCAGTATGATGTCCTCACAGTACATTCCCCCCACACACAGTATGATGTCCTCACAGTACATTCCCCCACACACAGTATGATGTCCTCACAGTACATTCCCCACACACAGTATGATGTCCCCACAGTACATTCCCCACACACAGTATGATGTCCCCACAGTACATTCCCCCACACACAGTATGATGTCCTCACAGTACATTCCCCCCACACACAGTATGATGTCCTCACAGTACATTCCCACACACACAGTATGATGTCCCCACAGTACATTCCCTTCACACACAGTATGATGTCATCACAGTACATTCCCTCCACACACAGTATGATGTCTCCACAGTACATTCCCCCACACACAGTATGATGTCCTCACAGTACATTCCCCCCACACACAGTATGATGTCCCCACAGTACATTCCCCACACACAGTATGATGTCCCCACAGTACATTCCCCCACACACAGTATGATGTCCTCACAGTACATTCCCCCCACACACAGTATGATGTCCTCACAGTACATTCCCACACACACAGTATGATGTCCCCACAGTACATTCCCTCCACACACAGTATGATGTCCCCACAGTACATTCCCTTCACACACAGTATGATGTCATCACAGTACATTCCCTCCACACACAGTATGATGTCCCCACAGTACATTCCCTCCACACACAGTATGATGTCCTCACAGTACATTCCCCCACACACAGTATGATGTCCCCACAGTACATTCCCTCCAAACACAGTATGATGTCCCCACAGTACATTCCCTCCACACTCAGTATGATGTCCTCACAGTACATTCCCCACACACAGTATGATGTCCTCACAGTACATTCCTCCACACACAGTATGATTTCCCCACAGTACATTCCCTCCACACACAGTATGATGTCCTCACAGAACATTCCTCCACACACAGTATGATGTCCCCACAGTACATTCCTCCACACACAGTATGATGTCCCCACAGTACATTCCTCCACACACAGTATGATGTCCTCACAGTACATTCCCCCCACACACAGTATGATGTCCTCACAGTACACTCCCCCCACACACAGAATGATGTCCTCACAGTACATTCCCTCCACACACAGAATGATGTCCTCACAGTACATTCCCTCCACACACACAGTATGATGTCCTCACAGTACATTCCCCACACACAGTATGATGTCCTCACAGTACATTCCCTCCACACACAGTATGATGTCCCCACAGTACATTCCCCACACACAGTATAATGTCCCCACAGTACATTCCCCCACACACAGTATGATGTCCCCACAGTACAATCTCCCACACACAGTATGATGTCCTCACAGTACATTCCCCCACACACAGTATGATGTCCTCACAGTACATTCCCCCCACACACAGTTTGATGTCCCCACAGTACATTCCCTCCACACACAGTATGATGTCCTCACAGTACATTCCCCACACACAGTATGATGTCCTCACAGTACATTCCCTCCACACACAGTATGATGTCCCCACAGTACATTCCCCACACACAGTATAATGTCCCCACAGTACATTCCCCCGCACACAGTATGATGTCCGCACAGTACATTCCCCCACACACAGTATGATGTCCTCACAGTACATTCCCCCACACACAGTATGATGTCCTCACAGTACATTCCCCCCACACACAGTATGATGTCCCCACAGTACATTCCCCCCACACACAGTATGATGTCTCCACAGTACATTCCCTCCACACACAGTATGATGTCCCCACAGTACATTCCCTCCACACACAGTATGATGTCCCCACAGTACATTCCCCCCACACACAGTATGATGTCTCCACAGTACATTCCCTCCACACACAGTATGATGTCCCCACAGTACATTCCCCCACACACAGTATGATATCCTCACAGTACATTCCCCCACACACAGCATGATGTCCTCACAGTACATTCCCCCCACACACAGTATGATGTCCCCACAGTACATTCCCTCCACACACAGTATGATGTTCCCACAGTACATTCCCCCCACACGCAGTATGATGTCCCCACAGTACATTCCCTCCACACACAGTATGATGTCCCCACAGTACATTCCCCCCACACACAGTATGATGTCCCCACAGTACATTCCCTCCACACACAGTATGATGTCCCCACAGTACATTCCCTACACACACAGTATGATGTCCCCACAGTACATTCCCCACACACAGTATGATGTCCTCACAGTACATTCCCCCACACACAGTATGATGTCCTCACAGTACATTCCCCCACACACAGTATGATGTCCTCACAGTACATTCCCTCCACACACAGTATGATGTCCCCACAGTACATTCCCTCCACACACAGTATGATGTCCTCACAGTACATTCCCTCCACACACAGTATGATGTCCCCACAGTACATTCCCTACACACACAGTATGATGTCCCCACAGTACATTCCCCACACACAGTATGATGTCCTCACAGTACATTCCCCCACACACAGTATGATGTCCTCACAGTACATTCCCTCCACACACAGTATGATGTCCCCACAGTACATTCCCTCCACACACAGTATGATGTCCTCACAGTACATTCCCTCCACACACAGTATGATGTCCTCACAGTACATTCCCTCCACACACAGTATGATGTCCTCACAGTACATTCCCTCCACACACAGTATGATTTCCCCACAGTACATTCCCCACACACAGTATGATGTCCTCACAGTACATTCCCCCACACACAGTATGATGTCCCCACAGTACATTCCCTCCACACACAGTATGATGTCCTCACAGTACATTCCCTCCACACACAGTATGATGTCCCCACAGTACATTCCCCACACACAGTATGATGTCCCCACAGTACATTCCCTCCCACACACAGTATGATGTCCCCACAGTACATTCCCCCCACACACAGTATGATGTCTCCACAGTACATTCCCTCCACACACAGTATGATGTCCTCACAGTACATTCCCTCCACACACAGTATGATGTCCCCACAGTACATTTCCCCACACACAGTATGATGTCCCCACAGTACATTCCCTCCACACACAGTATGATGTCTCCACAGTACATTCCCCACACACAGTATGATGTCTCCACAGTACATTCCTCCACACACAGTATGATGTCTCCACAGTACATTCCCCACAGACAGTATGATGTCTCCACAGTACATTCCCTCCACACACAGGATGATGTCCCCACAGTACATTCCCTCCACACACAGTATGATGTCCCCACAGTACATTCCCTTCACACACAGTATGATGTCCCCACAGTACATTCCCCCCACACAGTATGATGTCCTCACAGTACATTCCCCACACACAGTATGATGTCCCCACAGTACATTCCCTCCACACACAGTATGATGTCTCCACAGTACATTCCCCACACACAGTATGATGTCTCCACAGTAGATTCCCTCCACACACAGTATGATGTCCCCACAGTACATTCCCTCCACACACAGTATGATGTCCCCACAGTACATTCCCCCCACACACAGTATGATGTCTCCACAGTACATTCCCTCCACACACAGTATGATGTCCCCACAGTACATTCCCTCCACACACAGTATGATGTCCCCACAGTACATTCCCTCCACACACAGTATGATGTCCTCACAGTACATTCCCTCCACACACAGTATGATGTCCCCACAGTACATTCCCTACACACACAGTATGATGTCCCCACAGTACATTCCCCACACACAGTATGATGTCCTCACAGTACATTCCCCCACACACAGTATGATGTCCTCACAGTACATTCCCTCCACACACAGTATGATGTCCTCACAGTACATTCCCTCCACACACAGTATGATGTCCTCACAGTACATTCCCTCCACACACAGTATGATTTCCCCACAGTACATTCCCCACACACAGTATGATATCCTCACAGTACATTCCCCCACACACAGTATGATGTCCCCACAGTACATTCCCTCCACACACAGTATGATGTCCTCACAGTACATTCCCTCCACACACAGTATGATGTCCCCACAGTACATTCCCCACACACAGTATGATGTCCCCACAGTACATTCCCTCCCACACACAGTATGATGTCCCCACAGTACATTCCCCCCACACACAGTATGATGTCTCCACAGTACATTCCCTCCACACACAGTATGATGTCCTCACAGTACATTCCCTCCACACACAGTATGATGTCCCCACAGTACATTTCCCCACACACAGTATGATGTCCCCACAGTACATTCCCCCACACACAGTATGATGTCCCCACAGTACATTCCCTCCACACACAGTATGATGTCCCCACAGTACATTCCCCCACACACAGTATGATGTCCCCACAGTACATTCCCCCACACACAGTATGATGTCCCCACAGTACATTCCCCCACACACAGTATGATGTCCTCACAGTACATTCCCTCCACACACAGTATGATGTCCCCACAGTACATTCCCTCCACACACAGTATGATGTCCCCACAGTACATTCCCCACACACAGTATGATGTCCCCACAGTACATTCCCTCCACACACAGTATGATGTCTCCACAGTACATTCCCCACACACAGTATGATGTCTCCACAGTACATTCCTCCACACACAGTATGATGTCTCCACAGTACATTCCCCACAGACAGTATGATGTCTCCACAGTACATTCCCTCCACACACAGGATGATGTCCCCACAGTACATTCCCTCCACACACAGTATGGTGTCCTCACAGTACATTCCCCACACACAGTATGATGTCCCCACAGTACATTCCCTCCACACACAGTATGATGTCTCCACAGTACATTCCCCACACACAGTATGATGTCTCCACAGTAGATTCCCTCCACACACAGTATGATGTTCCCACAGTACATTCCCTCCACACACAGTATGATGTCCCCACAATACATTCCCCCCACACACAGTATGATGTCTCCACAGTACATTCCCTCCACACACAGTATGATGTCCCCACAGTACATTCCCTCCACACACAGTATGATGTCCCCACAGTACATTTCCCCCACACACAGTATGATGTCTCCACAGTACATTCCCTCCACACACAGTATGATGACCCCACAGTACATTCCCCCCACACACAGTATGATGTCTCCACAGTACATTCCCTCCACACACAGTATGATGTCCCCACAGTACATTCCCACCACACACAGTATGATGTCCTCACAGTACATTCCCTACACACAGTATGATGTCCTCACAGTACATTCCCCCACACACAGTATGATGTCCCCACAGTACATTCCCTCCACACACAGTATGATGTCCCCACAGTACATTCCCCCCACACACAGTATGATGTCTCCACAGTACATTCCCCCCACACACAGTATGATGTCCCCACAGTACATTCCCTCCACACACAGTATGATGTCCTCACAGTACATTCCTCCACACACAGTATGATGTCCTCACAGTACATTCCCCCACACACAGTATGATGTCCCCACAGTACATTCCCTCCACACACAGTATGATGTCCCCACAGTACATTCCCCCACACACAGTATGATGTCCCCACAGTACATTCCCCCACACACAGTATGATGTCCCCACAGTACATTCCCCTCACACACAGTATGATGTCCCCACAGTACATTCCCCACACACAGTATGATGTCCTCACAGTACATTCCCCCACACACAGTATGATGTCCTCACAGTACATTCCCTCCACACACAGTATGATGTCCCCACAGTACATTCCCCACACACAGTATGATGTCCCCACGGTACATTTGAAGCACCCCCTGGGCCATGTTCGGGGAATACCCGGAGCTGGATCTGTTGGGGATAGTAGTCCTCGTGGCGATGACCCGGTCGGTGCCCAGGGTGTCAAACTAAGTGGTGGAATTTAGCAGAAGATGTTATAGTGTTCGACTACGCCACCCTTTGAATGCGGTTATGAAGCCGCCGCTGCAGGGCAGACCGCTGAGGCCGGTGGTACAGTTGTGCAGCGTGGGTAGTATAACCCCCAACGGGAGGGGTATGGCCTCAGGGCAGCAGACGTGGATGATGGGGAGTGATGGTGCCAGTGTCCCAGTACTGATGGTGCTGGTGCGGCAAGGAACCCCAGAGACGTGTGTTGCAGTTTTCAAATCTTTACTCACGATTTTGGTTCAGATCACCCCGGCCGAGAGTGACCACCCGAGCCGTGCTGCGCCCACCAGGTGCGGGACTCGGCCAACTCCCAGGCAATTCCAGAGCGTGGTCCAGAGCTCCCTTCTCTTCCTCTCTACTGGCCGTCCCCACCAGGGACCCACCTCTGTCCGGCTTCCTCAGGCCTACTGGCGGCGAAACCTTTCCCGATTTCCCTGACCCTATATGGCGTGCCTTCCTGGTGGATATGGTGAGGGGTCGCGCCAAGACTTGACCACGACCTCCGGTTCCTGGCTAAGGATAATTGGCCTCCACCAGTTTGGGATCCGGTACCCTGTTCTGCCAACCCTTCACCCGTTATCTCGTGGGATCTTAGGGTTCCCTCTTTACTTGCGTCTCTGGGCCTTTCCCTGTGTTTCTGTTCCTTCTTCTTCCTTCTTTCTCTCTCTCTGCCTCAGGCCTCCACTTCAGGCCTGACTCTGGAACTGGGCCCGGACTGAGCCACAGCTCCCTGTCAGCCCTCTCTGGCTGAGCTCCTCTCTGAACTGAACTAACCGGACTGCACACTGATCTAAGATGGTGCCCACCTTATATACCTCCCTTCTGACACCCGAGCCCAGGTGACCAGCACCCAATGGGCTCCTACCTATGCCCAGAGTCCCTTCCCTCTCTGCTCCTACACCACTGGGATATTCCTCCCCCCTCCCCACTCCAGCCAGGGACAGACGCTGTCGTACCTGCACATCTATCTGGTGGGAGTACCGTTGATCTGTCCCCCGGAAATGGGGTGTGTGTGGTGTATGCAGCTAACTGAGCCCCGGTCCACACTCCATCCTTACCCGGGAGTGGAATATCACACCTCTGGTTCGAGGTGCAATACCCCTGTAGCAGCCGAGTCCTCGGGGTGCTACATTCCCCCCTGGTAAATCACAGCACGTCCTCGGGCTGGAAAAGAGCAAAACAATAGTAAACATACAAAAATTTTAAAGTGTACACTTGCATATAAGATATATCAACTTTTCAATCATCCCTTTATGGGAGGTCCTTTTTCTCTTTAACGTTACTGGTCAAAACTACCGGAACTCTTTTAGCATATAACACATTATAAAACATCACAGGTAACTCTTACATTATTATCCTAGCAGCATATAAACTTTCAATATAAAACCTTTTCAAGTAAAACATTCTCATATAAAACGTTCTTCACAAACACATTCTTGATCTCTGGCCACGGTGCAACTTGTGACTAGGTAAAGTGCAACAGTCACCAATTCCGAGGTAGAAAAGCAGTTCCTATAAAACCAGTAAGGGGCGCTTAAGGAAGCGCAACTATGTACAAGGGGTATGGCCGCTCACAGTCCTCGGCATGATAAAACAAAGGGTGGCTGTTCACAGTCCTCAGCCTGGTTAGGGATTAGGGGCAAACCAGTCAACAGTTTCAAAACAGTCCCAACGGGGACCACAGTTCAATTAGCAGCAGCTCGGGTACCCTAACGGGTAACTATATACAGTCCTTCGTTCACGCTACTTCCCTTCAGTAGCTATGTCCTCTCTGTGCTCCCTCCTGATTGTAGTCTTCAGACCCGTCCGGGTCCTCTTGGCTTTCCTCGTACTGCAGCTCCTCCTCAGTTAGCCGGTGTACGTGAAGGGCGTATGGTCCCTTGGCACACTCATGCCGGGTGAAGGTGACCACGTCACCCGGGTAGAGATCACGTCCACGGTGTCCCTCAGGTAGGTGGCTCTCGACATCCCTGCGGGTGACAAAGACGTCGCCGGGGGTTCGATCGTCTCGGATAAAGCCCCAGCCATGCTCCAGCTGGAACTTTATTACGGTCCCGTTGACTCGGGGACCGCGGGCGGCTCGGGAATCTTGTCGGGTCCTGCGCTTCTGCCCCGCGCTCCGGGCCTGCAGCTGTTCTTCTCGGATTCGCCTCTCCCGCCGTTCCCTTTCAAATACCTCCAGCTGTTGACGGCAGCACTCTTCACGCCGGGCTGCGTCCGCCCGGGTCTCCTGGGTGAACCCCATGAGGCTCTCACCGGTCGGATCCCATTCAAATTGGGCGTCCTCTAACGGGAGCGGAGCAATTTTGGCGGGCTCCGGAGCCGGGATCAGAGGCTCACACAGGGGCCGTTCCCTCCGGAGTCGGGGGTTGACGTACTCCGGTGTCCACACGAAGGGCATTCCGTCCGGGCTGGTATGTTGCGCGAAAAGATCTGCGCCCAGGGGTGGCACTGTGGAGGTAGAGGGCGCTGTAGGGGCAGCGGCGCCCGGGTTCACCAGGCCTTGCGACCAGGCCGGTGGCACTTCCTGTTTTGCCGCGCTCAGGGTAGAGGGGCGTGGCGCGAAAGGGGGCGTGACCGCGGCTCCCGCCGCTTGAGGCCTAGTTGGGAGCAGTGGCGGTGCGGCAACGGGCGGGGTGAGTAGGACTTCGGGTTCTGCGACGGGGAGCTGGGGCAGGCTTACGGCTACTGGGCTCGGGGTAATGACGTCCCCATTACCTGCTTCCATCCTTGCGGCTCCCTCCGCGGCGTCGTCTCCGGCCTTCGTCCCTCCTGCACCATCCTCAGGGGCAGACATGCTCCACGTTGCGGGTGGCGCCCCCTGCTGGCGGGTTCCAGCCTGCCGGGCCATCTCCCTTCTCCATTCGGCCAGCGCTTCCTGCTGCGCTCGGGCCATCTTCCGGGCTAAGTCCTCCAGCGCAGCCTGTGCACGCTCCCGATCTCTGGGGAGCTGTGCCAGGATCTCCACCAGGCTGTCTGGGGTGGCGGCCTGCAGCAGGCTCCGGACCACGGTGTCGGCACTGCTCGATGCTTCCTCCATCTCCGGGTGCGGTCTGTCCAGATTGATCCAGGCCGTGCCCAGCCCCTCAGTTTTGTTCTCTATCCGCCCCCATTGGGAGTGGCCCCGGGGCAACTTAGCGACAGTCAGTTTCAGGGGCAGCCCCCCCACCCTGATGGACATCTCCATTGTTGCAGTCTCGGCTGGTGGGGGCGGTCTCCTCCTTTGGCGCCACTCTGGGACCATGCCCACGATGGGAGGTGACCTCTTGCCACCCTCTGGCACGCCCACAATGGCATCCGCTCTGCCAGGGCGGGGAACCATCCAAGATGGCGGGAATCGTCCCCTGATGGCGGGAAACTCCGCGGATGGCGGGCAAAGGCTGCAGATGGAGGGCAAACGGCGGGAAACGACCCGAGATGGCGTCCGATGGCGGGAATCCTCCGGAATTGGCGGGAGACTTCTTTTTGAGGTACATGTGAACTTTTCTTCAGGCACGCAGTACCCGGTGGTTGCGGGCACGAGATCCTGCCGACTACGCCAAAGTTGAAGCACCCCCTGGGCCATGTTCGGGGAATACCCGGAGCCGGATCTGTTGGGGATAGTAGTCCTCGTGGCGATGACCCGGTCCGTGCCCAGGGTGTCAAACTAAGTGGCGGAATTTAGCAGAAGATGTTATAGTGTTCGACTACGCCACCCGTTGAATGCGGTTATGAAGCCGCCGCTGCAGGGCAGACCGCTGAGGCCGTTGGTACAGTTGTGCAGCGTGGGTAGTATAACCCCCAACGGGAGGGGTATAGCCTCAGGGCAGCAGACGTGGATGATGGGGAGTGATGGTGCGAGTGTCCCAGTACTGATGGTGCTGGTGCGGCAAGGAACCCCAGAGACGTGTGTTGCAGTTTCCAAATCTTTACTCACGATTTTGGTTCAGATCACCCCGGCCGAGAGTGACCACCCGAGCCGTGCTGCGCCCACCAGGTGCGGGACTCGGCCAACTCCCAGGCAATTCCAGAGCGTGGTCCAGAGCTCCCTTCTCTTCCTCTCTACTGGCCGTCCCCACCAGGGACCCACCTCTGTCCGGCTTCCTTGGGCCTTCTGGCGGCGAAACCTTTCCCGATTTCCCTGACCCTATATGGCGTGCCTTCCTGGTGGATATGGTGAGGGGTCGCGCCAAGACTTGACCACGACCTCCGGTTCCTGGCTAAGGATAATTGGCCTCCACCAGTTTGGGATCCGGTACCCTGTTCTGCCAACCCTTCACCCGTTATCTCGTGGGATCTTAGGGTTCCCTCTTTACTTGCGTCTCTGGGCCTTTCCCTGTGTTTCTGTTCCTTCTTCTTCTTCCTTCTTTCTCTCTCTCTGCCTCAGGCCTCCACTTCAGGCCTGACTCTGGAACTGTGCCCGGACTGAGCCACAGCTCCCTGTCAGCCCTCTCTGGCTGAGCTCCTCTCTGAACTGAACTAACCGGACTGCACACTGATCTAAGATGGTGCCCACCTTATATACCTCCCTTCTGACACCCGAGCCCAGGTGACCAGCACCCAATGGGCTCCTACCTATGCCCAGAGTCCCTCCCCTGTCTGCTCCTACACCACTGGGATATTCCTCCCCCCTCCCCACTCCAGCCAGGGACAGACGCTGTCGTACCTGCACATAAATCTGGTGGGAGTACCGTTGATCTGTCCCCCGGAAATGGGGTGTGTGTGGTATATGCAGCTAACTGAGCCCCGGTCCACACTCCATCCTTACCCGGGAGTGGAATACCACACCTCTGGTTCGAGGTGCAATACCCCTGTAGCAGCCGAGTCCTCGGGGTGCTACACATTCCTCCCACACACAGTATGATGTCTCCACAGTACATTCCCTCCACACACAGTATGATGTCCCCACAGTACATTCCCCACACACAGTATGATGTCCCCACAGTACATTCCCTCCACACACAGTATGATGTCCCCACAGTACATTCCCCACACACAGTATGATGTCCCCACAGTACATTCCTCCCACACACAGTATGATGTCCCCACAGTACATTCCCTCCACACACAGTATGATGTCCCCACAGTACATTCCCCACACACAGTATGATGTCCCCACAGTACATTCCCCCCACACACAGTATGATGTCTCCACAGTACATTCCCTCCAAACACAGTATGATGTCCTCACAGTACATTCCCTCCACACACAGTATGATGTCCCCACAGTACATTCCCCCCACACACAGTATGATGTCTCCACAGTACATTCCCTCCACACGCAGTATGATGTCCTCACAGTACATTCCCTCCACACACAGTATAATGTCCCCACAGTACATTCCCCCCACACACAGTATGATGTCTCCACAGTACATTCCTCCACACACAGTATGATGTCTCCACAGTACATTCCCCCACACACAGTATGATGTCTCCACAGTACATTCACCCACACACAGTATGATGTCCCCACAGTACATTCCCCCACACACAGTATGATGTCCCCACAGTACATTCCCCACACACAGTATGATGTCCTCACAGTACATTCCCCGACACACAGTATGATGTCCCCACAGTACATTCCCTCCACACACAGTATGATGTCCTCACAGTACATTCCCTCCACACACAGTATGATGTCCCCACAGTACATTCCCCCACACACAGTATGATGTCCTCACAGTACATTCCCCCCACACAGTATGATGTCCTCACAGTACATTCCCCCACACACAGTATGATGTCCTCACAGTACATTCCCCCACACACAGTATGATGTCTCCACAGTACATTCCCTCCACACAGTATGATGTCCTCACAGTACATTCCCTCACACACAGTATGATGTCCCCACAGTACATTCCCCACACACAGTATGATGTCCCCACAGTACATTCCCCACACACAGTATGATGTCCTCACAGTACATTCCCCCACACACAGTATGATGTCCCCACAGTACATTCCCCACACACAGTATGATGTCCTCACAGTACATTCCCCCACACACAGTATGATGTCCTCACAGTACATTCCCCCACACACAGTATGATGTCCTCACAGTACATTCCCCCACACACAGTATGATGTCTCCACAGTACATTCCCTCCACACACAGTATGATGTCCCCACAGTACATTCCCCACACACAGTATGATGTCCCCACAGTACATTCCCCCCACACACAGTATGATGTCCTCACAGTACATTCCCCACACACAGTATGATGTCCCCACAGTACATTCCCCACACACAGTATGATGTCCCCACAGTACATTCCCCCACACACAGTATGATGTCTCCAAAGTACATTCCCTCCACACACAGTATGATGTCCCCACAGTACATTCCTCCACACACAGTATGATGACCCCACAGTACATTCCCTACACACAGTATGATGTCCTCACAGTTCATTCCCCACACACAGTATGATGTCCTCACAGTACATTCCCTCCACACACAGTATGATGTCTCCACAGTACATTCCCCCACACACAGTATGATGTCCTCACAGTACATTCCCCCACACAGAGTATGATGTCTCCACAGTACATTCCCCCCACACAGTATGATGTCCTCACAGTACATTCCCCCACACACAGTATGATGTCCTCACAGTACATTCCCCCACACACAGTATGATGTCTCCACAGTACATTCCCTCCACACAGTATGATGTCCTCACAGTACATTCCCTCACACACAGTATGATGTCCCCACAGTACATTCCCCACACACAGTATGATGTCCCCACAGTACATTCCCCACACACAGTATGATGTCCTCACAGTACATTCCCCCACACACAGTATGATGTCCCCACAGTACATTCCCCACACACAGTATGATGTCCTCACAGTACATTCCCCCACACACAGTATGATGTCCTCACAGTACATTCCCCCACACACAGTATGATGTCCTCACAGTACATTCCCCACACACAGTATGATGTCCCCACAGTACATTCCCCCCACACACAGTATGATGTCCCCACAGTACATTCCCCACACACAGTATGATGTCCCCACAGTACATTCCCCCCACACACAGTATGATGTCCTCACAGTACATTCCCCACACACAGTATGATGTCCCCACAGTACATTCCCCACACACAGTATGATGTCCTCACAGTACATTCCCCCACACACAGTATGATGTCCTCACAGTACATTCCCCCACACACAGTATGATGTCCCCACAGTACATTCCCCACACACAGTATGATGTCCCCACAGTACATTTCCCCACACACAGTATGATGTCTCCAAAGTACATTCCCCCACACACAGTATGATGTCCTCACAGTACATTCCCCCACACAGAGTATGATGTCTCCACAGTACATTCCCCCACACACAGTATGATGTCCTCACAGTACATTCCCCCCACACACAGTATGATGTCCTCACAATACATTCCCCACACACACAGAATGATGTCCCCACAGTACAATTCCCCCACACACAGTATGATGTCCTCACAGTACATTCCCCCACACACAGTATGATGTCCTCACAGTACATTCCCCCACACACAGTATGATGTCTCCACAGTACATTCCCTCCACACAGTATGATGTCCTCACAGTACATTCCCTCACACACAGTATGATGTCCCCACAGTACATTCCCTCACACACAGTATGATGTCCTCACAGTACATTCCCCCCACACACAGTATGATGTCCTCACAGTACAATCCCCCCACACACAGAATGATGTCCCCACAGTACAATTCCCCCATACACAGTATGATGTCCTCACAGTACATTCCCCCACACACAGTATGATGTCCTCACAGTACATTCCCCCACACACAGTATGATGTCTCCACAGTACATTCCCTCCACACAGTATGATGTCCTCACTGTACATTCCCTCACACACAGTATGATGTCCCCACAGTACATTCCCCACACACAGTATGATGTCCCCACAGTACATTCCCCACACACAGTATGATGTCCTCACAGTACATTCCCCCACACACAGTATGATGTCCCCACAGTACATTCCCCACACACAGTATGATGTCCTCACAGTACATTCCCCCACACACAGTATGATGTCCTCACAGTACATTCCCCCACACACAGTATGATGTCCCCACAGTACATTCCCCCACACACAGTATGATGTCCTCACAGTACATTCCCTCCACACACAGTATGATGTCCCCACAGTACATTCCCCACACACAGTATGATGTCCCCACAGTACATTCCGCCCACACACAGTATGATGTCCTCACAGTACATTCCCCACACACAGTATGATGTCCCCACAGTACATTCCCCACACACAGTATGATGTCCTCACAGTACATTCCCTCCACACACAGCATGATGTCCCCACAGTACATTCCCCCCACACACAGTATGATGTCTCCACAGTACATTCCCTCCACACACAGTATGATGTCCTCACAGTACATTCCCTCCACACACAGTATGATGTCCCCACAGTACATTCCCCACACACAGTATGATGTCCCCACAGTACATTCCCCCCACACACAGTATGATGTCTCCACAGTACATTCCCCCACACACAGTATGATGTCTCCACAGTACATTCCCCCACACACAGTATGATGTCTCCACAGTACATTCACCCACACACAGTATGATGTCCCCACAGTACATTCCCCCACACACAGTATGATGTCCCCACAGTACATTCCCCACACACAGTATGATGTTCTCACAGTACATTCCCCCACACACAGTATGATGTCCCCATAGTACATTCCCTCCACACACAGTATGATGTCCCCACAGTACATTCCCCCACACACAGTATGATGTCCCCACAGTACATTCCCCCACACACAGTATGATGTCCTCACAGAACATTCCCTCCACACACAGTATGATGTCCCCACAGTACATTCCCCCACACACAGTATGATGTCCTCACAGTACATTCCCCCCACACAGTATGATGTCCTCACAGTACATTCCCCCACACACAGTATGATGTCCTCACAGTACATTCCCCCCACACAGTATGATGTCCTCACAGTACATTCCCCCCACACAGTATGATGTCCTCACAGTACATTCCCCCCACACAGTATGATGTCCTCACAGTACATTCCCTCCACACACAGTATGATGTCCTCACAGAACATTCCCTCCACACACAGTATGATGTCCCCACAGTACATTCCCCCACACACAGTATGATGTCCTCACAGTACATTCCCCCCACACAGTATGATGTCCCCACAGTACATTCCCCCACACACAGTATGATGTCCTCACAGTACATTCCCCCCACATAGTATAATGTCCTCACAGTACATTCCCCCACACACAGTATGATGTCCTCACAGTACATTCCCCCCACACAGTATGATGTCCTCACAGTACATTCCCCCCACACAGTATGATGTCCTCACAGTACATTCCCCCCACACAGTATGATGTCCTCACAGTACATTCCCTCCACACACAGTATGATGTCCTCACAGAACATTCCCTCCACACACAGTATGATGTCCCCACAGTACATTCCCCCACACACAGTATGATGTCCTCACAGTACATTCCCCCCACACAGTATGATGTCCTCACAGTACATTCCCCCACACACAGTATGATGTCCTCACAGTACATTCCCCCACACACAGTATGATGTCCTCACAGTACATTCCCCCACACACAGTATGATGTCCTCACAGTACATTCCCCCACACACAGTATGATGTCTCCACAGTACATTCCCTCCACACAGTATGATGTCCTCACAGTACATTCCCTCACACACAGTATGATGTCCCCACAGTACATTCCCCACACACAGTATGATGTCCCCACAGTACATTCCCCACACACAGTATGATGTCCTCACAGTACATTCCCCCCACACACAGTATGATGTCCCCACAGTACATTCCCCACACACAGTATGATGTCCTCACAGTACATTCCCCCACACACAGTATGATGTCCTCACAGTACATTCCCCCACACACAGTATGATGTCCTCACAGTACATTCCCCCACACACAGTATGATGTCTCCACAGTACATTCCCTCCACACACAGTATGATGTCCCCACAGTACATTCCCCACACACAGTATGATGTCCCCACAGTACATTCCCCCCACACACAGTATGATGTCCTCACAGTACATTCCCCACACACAGTATGATGTCCCCACAGTACATTCCCCACACACAGTATGATGTCCCCACAGTACATTTCCCCACACACAGTATGAAGTCTCCAAAGTACATTCCCTCCACACACAGTATGATGTCCCCACAGTACATTCCTCCACACACAGTATGATGACCCCACAGTACATTCCCTACACACAGTATGATGTCCTCCCAGTACATTCCCCACACATAGTATGATGTCCTCACAGTACATTCCCTCCACACACAGTATGATGTCTCCACAGTACATTCCCCCACACACAGTATGATGTCCTCACAGTACATTCCCCCACACAGAGTATGATGTCTCCACAGTACATTCCCCCACACACAGTATGATGTCCTCACAGTACATTCCTCCACACACAGTATGATGTCCTCACAGTACATTCCCCCCACACACAGTATGATGTCCTCACAATACATTCCCCCCACACACAGAATGATGTCCCCACAGTACATTCCCTCCACACACAGTATGATGTCTCCACAGTACATTCCCTCCACACACAGTATGATGTCCTCACAGTACATTCCCCCACACACAGTATGATGTCCTCACAGTACATTCCCCCACACACAGTATGATGTCTCCACAGTACATTCCCTCCACACAGTATGATGTCCTCACAGTACATTCCCTCACACACAGTATGATGTCCCCACAGTACATTCCCTCACACACAGTATGATGTCCTCACAGTACATTCCCCCCACACACAGTATGATGTCCTCACAGTACATTCCCCCCACACACAGAATGATGTCCCCACAGTACAATTCCCCCATACACAGTATGATGTCCTCACAGTACATTCCCCCACACACAGTATGATGTCCTCACAGTACATTCCCCCACACACAGTATGATGTCTCCACAGTACATTCCCTCCACACAGTATGATGTCCTCACTGTACATTCCCTCACACACAGTATGATGTCTCCACAGTACATTCCCCACACACAGTATGATGTCCCCACAGTACATTCCCCACACACAGTATGATGTCCTCACAGTACATTCCCCCACACACAGTATGATGTCCCCACAGTACATTCCCCACACACAGTATGATGTCCTCACAGTACATTCCCCCACACACAGTATGATGTCCTTACAGTACATTCCCCCACACACAGTATGATGTCCCCACAGTACATTCCCCCACACACAGTATGATGTCCTCACAGTACATTCCCTCCACACACAGTATGATGTCACCACAGTACATTCCCCACACACAGTATGATGTTCCCACAGTACATTCCCCCCAACACACAGTATGATGTCCTCACAGTACATTCCCCACACACAGTATGATGTCCCCACAGTACATTCCCCACACACAGTATGATGTCCTCACAGTACATTCCCTCCACACACAGTATGATGTCCCCACAGTACATTCCCCCCACACACAGTATGATGTCTCCACAGTACATTCCCTCCACACACAGTATGATGTCCTCACAGTACATTCCCTCCACACACAGTATGATGTCCCCACAGTACATTCCCCACACACAGTATGATGTCCCCACAGTACATTCCCCCCACACACAGTATGATGTCTCCACAGTACATTCCCCCACACACAGTATGATGTCTCCAGAGTACATTCCCCCACACACAGTATGATGTCTCCACAGTACATTCACCCACACACAGTATGATGTCCCCACAGTACATTCCCCCACACACAGTATGATGTCCCCACAGTACATTCCCCACACACAGTATGATGTTCTCACAGTACATTCCCCCACACACAGTATGATGTCCCCACAGTACATTCCCTCCACACACAGTATGATGTCCCCACAGTACATTCCCCCACACACAGTATGATGTCCCCACAGTACATTCCCCCACACACAGTATGATGTCCTCACAGAACATTCCCTCCACACACAGTATGATGTCCCCACAGTACATTCCCCCACACACAGTATGATGTCCTCACAGTACATTCCCCCCACACAGTATGATGTCCTCACAGTACATTCCCCCACACACAGTATGATGTCTCCACAGTACATTCCCTCCACACAGTATGATGTCCTCACAGTACCTTCCCTCACACACAGTATGATGTCCCCACAGTACATTCCCTCACACACACTATGATGTCCTCACAGTACATTCCCCCCACACACAGTATGATGTCCTCACAGTACATTCCCCCCACACACAGAATGATGTCCCCACAGTACAATTCCCCCACACACAGTATGATGTCCTCACAGTACATTCCCCCACACACAGTATGATGTCCTCACAGTACATTCCCCCACACACAGTATGATGTCCTCACAGTACATTCCCTCCACACACAGTATGATGTCCCCACAGTACATTCCCCACACACAGTATGATGTCCTCACAGTACATTCCCCCACACACAGTATGATGTCTCCACAGTACATTCCCTCCACACAGTATGATGTCCTCACAGTACATTCCCTCACACACAGTATGATGTCCCCACAGTACATTCCCCACACACAGTATGATGTCCCCACAGTACATTCCCCACACACAGTATGATGTCCTCACAGTACATTCCCCCACACACAGTATGATGTCCCCACAGTACATTCCCCCACACACAGTATGATGTCCTCACAGTACATTCCCCCACACACAGTATGATGTCCTCACAGTACATTCCCCCACACACAGTATGATGTCCCCACAGTACATTCCCCCACACACAGTATGATGTCCTCACAGTACATTCCCCCACACACAGTATGATGTCTCCACAGTACATTCCTTCCACACACAGTATGATGTCCCCACAGTACATTCCCCACACACAGTATGATATCCCCACAGTACATTTCCCCCACACACAGTATGATGTCCTCACAGTACATTCCCCACACACAGTATGATGTCCCCACAGTACATGCCCCACACACAGTATGATGTCCCCACAGTACATTCCCCCACACAGTATGATGTCTCCACAGTACATTCCCTCCACACACAGTATGATGTCCCCACAGTACATTCCTCCACACACAGTATGATGATCCCACAGTACATTCCCTACACACAGTATGATGTCCTCACAGTACATTCCCCACACACAGTATGATGTCCCCACAGTACATTCCCTCCACACACAGTATGATGTCCCCACAGTACATTCCCTCCACACACAGTATGATGTCCCCACAGTACATTCCCCACACACACAGTATGATGTCCCCACAGTACATTCCCTCCACACACAGTATGATGTCCTCACAGTACGTTCCCCCCACACACAGTATGATGTCCCCACAGTACATTCCCTCCACACACAGTATGATGTCCTCACAGTACATTCCCCACACACAGTATGATGTCCTCACAGTACATTCCCTCCACACACAGTATGATGTCCCCACAGTACATTCCCTCCACACACAGTATGATGTTCCCACAGTACATTCCCCCCACACACAGTATGATGTCCCCACAGTACATTCCCTCCACACACAGTATGATGTCCTCACAGTACATTCCCCACACACAGTATGATGTCCTCACAGTACATTCCCTCCACACACAGTATGATGTCCCCACAGTACATTCCCCACACACAGTATAATGTCCCACAGTACATTCCCCCACACACAGTATGATGTCCCCACAGTACATTCCCCCACACACAGTATGATGTCCTCACAGTACATTCCCCCACACACAGTATGATGTCCTCACAGTACGTTCCCCCCACACACAGTATGATGTCCCCACAGTACATTCCCCCCACACACAGTATGATGTCTCCACAGTACATTCCCTCCACACACAGTATGATGTCCCCACAGTACATTCCCTCCACACACAGTATGATGTCCCCACAGTACATTCCCCCCACACACAGTATGATGTCTACACAGTACATTCCCTCCACACACAGCATGATGTCCCCACAGTACATTCCCCCACACACAGTATGATGTCCTCACAGTACATTCCCCCACACACAGTATGATGTCCTCACAGTACATTCCACCAACACACAGTATGATGTCCCCACAGTACATTCCCTCCACACACAGTATGATGTTCCCACAGTACATTCCCCCCACACAGTATGATGTCCCCACAGTACATTCCCTCCACACACAGTATGATGTCCCCACAGTACATTCCCTCCACACACAGTATGATGTCCCCACAGTACATTCCCCCCACACACAGTATGATGTCCCCACAGTACATTCCCTCCACACACAGTGTGATGTCCCCACAGTACATTCCCCCACACACAGTATGATGTCCTCACAGTACATTCCTCCACACACAGTATGATGTCCTCACAGTACATTCCCCCCACACACAGTATGATGTCCCCACAGTACATTCCTCCACACACAGTATGATGTCTCCACAGTACATTCCCTCCACACTCAGTATGATGTCCCCACAGTACATTCCCCACACACAGTATGATGTCCTCACAGTACATTCCCCCACACACAGTATGATGTCCTCACAGTACATTCCCCCACACACAGTATGATGTCCTCACAGTACATTCCCCCACACACAGTATGATGTCCTCACAGTACATTCCCTCCACACACAGTATGATGTCCTCACAGTACATTCCCTCCACACACAGTATGATGTCCTCACAGTACATTCCCTCCACACACAGTATGATGTCATCACAGTACATTCCCTCCACACACAGTATGATGTCTCCACAGTACATTCCCTCCACACACAGTATGATATCCCCACAGTACATTCCCTCCACACACAGTATGATGTCCCCACAGTACATTCCCCCCACACACAGTATGATGTCCCCACAGTACATTCCCCCACACACAGTATGATGTCCTCACATTACATTCCCCCACACACAGTATGATGTCCTCACAGTACATTCCCTCCACACACAGTATGATGTCCCCACAGTACATTCCCTCCACACACAGTATGATGTTCCCACAGTACATTCCCCCCACACACAGTATGATGTCCCCACAGTACATTCCCTCCACACACAGTATGATGTCCCCACAGTACATTCCCCACACACACAGTATGATGTCCCCACAGTACATTCCCTCCACACACAGTATGATGTCCCCACAGTACATTCCCTCCACACACAGTATGATGTCCCCACAGTACATTCCACCCACACACAGTATGATGTCCCCACAGTACATTCCCTCCACACACAGTATGATGTTCCCACAGTACATTCCCCCCACACACAGTATGATGTCCCCACAGTACATTCCCTCCACACACAGTATGATGTCCCCACAGTACATTCCCCACACACACAGTATGATGTCCCCACAGTACATTCCCTCCACACACAGTATGATGTCCTCACAGTACGTTCCCCCCACACACAGTATGATGTCCCCACAGTACATTCCCCCACACACAGTATGATGTCCTCACAGTACGTTCCCCCCACACACAGTATGATGTCCCCACAGTACATTCCCCCCACACACAGTATGATGTCTCCACAGTACATTGCCTCCACACACAGTATGATGTCCCCACAGTACATTCCCTCCACACACAGTATGATGTCCCCACAGTACATTCCCCCCACACACAGTATGATGTCTACACAGTACATTCCCTCCACACACAGCATGATGTCCCCACAGTACATTCCCCCACACACAGTATGATGTCCTCACAGTACATTCCCCCACACACAGTATGATGTCCTCACAGTACATTCCACCCACACACAGTATGATGTCCCCACAGTACATTCCCTCCACACACAGTATGATGTTCCCACAGTACATTCCCCCCACACAGTATGATGTCCCCACAGTACATTCCCTCCACACACAGTATGATGTCCCCACAGTACATTCCCCCACACACAGTATGATGTCCTCACAGTACATTCCCCACACACAGTATGATGTCCTCACAGTACATTCCTCCACACACAGTATGATGTTCCCACAGTACATTCCCCCCACACAGTATGATGTCCCCACAGTACATTCCCTCCACACACAGTATGATGTCCCCACAGTACATTCCCCCCACACACAGTATGATGTCCCCACAGTACATTCCCTCCACACACAGTATGATGTCCCCACAGTACATTCCCCCACACACAGTATGATGTCCTCACAGTACATTCCTCCACACACAGTATGATGTCCTCACAGTACATTCCCCCCACACACAGTATGATGTCCCCACAGTACATTCCTCCACACACAGTATGATGTCTCCACAGTACATTCCCTCCACACACAGTATGATGTCCCCACAGTACATTCCCCCCACACAGTATGATGTCCTCACAGGACATTCCCCCACACACAGTATGATGTCCTCACAGTACATTCCCCCACACACAGTATGATGTCCTCACAGTACATTCCCTCCACACACAGTATGATGTCCTCACAGTACATTCCCTCCACACACAGTATGATGTCCTCACAGTACATTCCCTCCACACACAGTATGATGTCATCACAGTACATTCCCTCCACACACAGTATGATGTCTCCACAGTACATTCCCTCCACACACAGTATGATATCCCCACAGTACATTCCCTCCACACACAGTATGATGTCCCCACAGTACATTCCCCCCACACACAGTATGATGTCCCCACAGTACATTCCCCCACACACAGTATGATGTCCTCACAGTACATTCCCCCACACACAGTATGATGTCCTCACAGTACATTCCCTCCACACACAGTATGATGTTCCCACAGTACATTCCCCCCACACACAGTATGATGTCCCCACAGTACATTCCCTCCACACACAGTATGATGTCCCCACAGTACATTCCCCACACACACAGTATGATGTCCCCACAGTACATTCCCTCCACACACAGTATGATGTCCCCACAGTACATTCCCCCCACACACAGTATGATGTCCCCACAGTACATTCCCCCCACACACAGTATGATGTCCCCACAGTACATTCCCCCACACACAGTATGATGTCCTCACAGTACATTCCCCCACACACAGTATGATGTCCCCACAGTACATTCCCTCCACACACAGTATGATGTTCCCACAGTACATTCCCCCCACACACAGTATGATGTCCCCACAGTACATTCCCCACACACACAGTATGATGTCCCCACAGTACATTCTCTCCACACACAGTATGATGTCCCCACAGTACATTCCCTCCACACACAGTATGATGTCCCCACAGTACATTCCACCCACACACAGTATGATGTCCCCACAGTACATTCCCTCCACACACAGTATGATGTTCCCACAGTACATTCCCCCCACACACAGTATGATGTCCCCACAGTACATTCCCTCCACACACAGTATGATGTCCCCACAGTACATTCCCCACACACACAGTATGATGTCCCCACAGTACATTCCCTCCACACACAGTATGATGTCCCCACAGTACATTCCCTCCACACACAGTATGATGTCCCCACAGTACATTCCCTCCACACACAGTATGATGTCCCCACAGTACATTCCCTCCACACACAGTATGATGTCCCCACAGTACATTCCCCACACACAGTATGATGTCCTCACAGTACATTCCCCCACACACAGTATGATGTCCTCACAGTACATTCCCTCCACACACAGTATGATGTCCTCACAGTACATTCCCTCCACACACAGTATGATGTCCTCACAGTGCATTCCCTCCACACACAGTATGATGTCATCACAGTACATTCCCTCCACACACAGTATCATGTCCCCACAGTACATTCCCCACACACAGTATGATGTCCTCACAGTACATTCCCGACACACAGTATGATGTCCCCACAGTACATTCCCCACACACAGTATGATGTCCTCACAGTACATTCCCCCACACACAGTATGATGTCCTCACAGTACATTCCCTCCACACACAGTATGATGTCCTCACAGTACATTCCCTCCACACACAGTATGATGTCCTCATAGTGCATTCCCTCCACACACAGTATGATGTCATCACAGTACATTCCCTCCACACACAGTATGATGTCCCCACAGTACATTCCCCACACACAGTATGATGTCCTCACAGTACATTCCCGACACACAGTATGATGTCCCCACAGTACATTCCCCCACACACAGTATGATGTCCTCACAGTACATTCCCTCCACACACAATATGATGTCCCCACAGTACATTCCCTCCACACACAGTATGATGTCCTCACAGTACATTCCCTTCACACACAGTATGATGTCCCCACAGTACATTCCCCACACACAATATGATGTCCCCACAGTACATTCCCTCCCACACACAGTATGATGTCCCCACAGTACATTCCCCCCACATACAGTATGATGTCTCCACAGTACATTCCCTCCACACACAGTATGATGTCCTCACAGTACATTCCCTCCACACACAGTATGATGTCCCCACAGTACATTCCCCCACACACAGTATGATGTCCCCACAGTACATTCCCCCACACACAGTATGATGTCCCCATAGTACATTCCCTCCACACACAGTATGATGTCCCCACAGTACATTCCCCCACACACAGTATGATGTCCTCACAGTACATTCCCTCCACACACAGTATGATGTCCCCACAGTACATTCCCCACACACAGTATGATGTCCCCACAGTACATTCCCTCCCACACACAGTATGATGTCCCCACAGTACATTCCCCCCACACACAGTATGATGTCTCCACAGTACATTCCCTCCACACACAGTATGATGTCCTCACAGTACATTCCCTCCACACACAGTATGATGTCCCCACAGTACATTCCCCCACACACAGTATGATGTCCCCACAGTACATTCCCTCCACACACAGTATGATGTCCCCACAGTACATTCCCCCACACACAGTATGATGTCCCCACAGTACATTCCCCCACACACAGTAAGATGTCCCCACAGTACATTCCCCCACACACAGTGTGATGTCCTCACAGTACATTCCCTCCACACACAGTATGATGTCCCCACAGTACATTCCCCACACACAGTATGATGTCCCCACAGTACATTCCCTCCACACACAGTATGATGTCTCCACAGTACATTCCCCCCACACACAGTATGATGTCTCCACAGTACATTCCCTCCACACACAGTATGATGTCCCCACAGTACATTCCCTCCACACACAGTATGATGTCCCCACAGTACATTCCCCCCACACACAGTATGATGTCCCCACAGTACATTCCCTCCACACACAGTATGATGTCCCCACAGTACATTCCCTCCACACACAGTATGATGTCCCCACAGTACATTCCCCCCACACACAGCATGATGTCTCCACAGTACATTCCCTCCACACACAGTATGATGTCCCCACAGTACATTCCCTCCACACACAGTATGATGTCCCCACAGTACATTCCCCCCACACACAGTATGATGTCTCCACAGTACATTCCCTCCACACACAGTATGATGTACCCACAGTACATTCCCTCCACACACAGTATGATGTCCTCACAGTACATTCCCCCACACACAGTATGATGTCCCCACAGTACATTCCCCCACACACACAGTATGATGTCCCCACAGTACATTCCCCCACACACACAGTATGATGTCCCCACAGTACATTCCCCCACACACACAGTATGAAGTCCTCACAGTACATTCCCCACACACACAGTATGATGTCCCCACAGTACATTCCCCCACACACACAGTATGATGTCCTCACAGTACATTCCCCACACACACAGTATGATGTCCCCACAGTACATTCCCCCACACACACAGTATGATGTCCTCACAGTACATTCCCCCACACACACAGTATGATGTCCCCACAGTACATTCCCCCACACACACAGTATGATGTCCTCACAGTACATTCCCCACACACACAGTATGATGTCCCCACAGTACATTCCCCACACACAGTATGATGTCCTCACAGTACATTCCCCCACACACAGTATGATGTCCTCACAGTACATTCCCTCCACACACAGTATGATGTCCCCACAGTACATTCCCCCACACACACAGTATGATGTCCCCACAGTACATTCCCCCACACACACAGTATGATGTCCTCACAGTACATTCCCCACACACACAGTATGATGTCCCCACAGTACATTCCCCACACACAGTATGATGTCCTCACAGTACATTCCCCCACACACAGTATGATGTCCTCACAGTACATTCCCCCACACACAGTATGATGTCTGCACAGTACATTCCCTCCACACACAGTATGATGTCCCCACAGTACATTCCCCACACACAGTATGATGTCCCCACATTACATTCCCCCCACACACAGTATGATGTCCTCACAGTACATTCCCCACACACAGTATGATGTCCCCACAGTACATTCCCCACACACAGTATGATGTCCCCACAGTACATTCCCCCACACACAGTATGATGTCTCCACAGTACATTCCCTCCACACACAGTATGATGTCCCCACAGTACATTCCTCCACACACAGTATGATGACCCCACAGTACATTCCCTACACACAGTATGATGTCCCCACAGTACATTCCCTCCACACACAGTATGATGTCCTCACAGTACATTCCCCACACACAGTATGATGTCCACACAGTATGATGTCCTCACAGTACATTCCCTCCACACACAGTATGATGTCCTCACAGTACTTTCCCCCACACACAGTATGATGTCCCCACAGTACATTCCCCCACACACAGTATGATGTCCTCACAGTACATTCCCCACACACACAGTATGATGTCCTCACAGTACATTCCCCCACACACAGTATGATGTCTCCACAGTACATTCCCCCACACACAGTATGATGTCCTCACAGTACATTCCCTCCACACACAGTATGATGTCCTCACAGTACATTCCCCCACACACAGTATGATGTGCCCACAGTACATTCCCCCACACACAGTATGATGTCCCCACAGAACATTCCCTCCACACACAGTATGATGTCCCCACAGTACATTCCCCCACACACAGTATGATGTCCTCACAGTACATTCCCTCCACACACAGTATGATGTCCTCACAGTACATTCCCCACACACAGTATGATGTCCCCACAGTACATTCCCTCCACACACAGTATGATGTCTCCACAGTACATTCCCTCCACACACAGTATGATGTCCCCACAGTACATTCCCCCCACACACAGTATGATGTCCCCACAGTACATTCCCTCCACACACAGTATGATGTCCCCACAGTACATTCCCTCCACACACAGTATGATGTCCCCACAGTACATTCCCCCCACACACAGCATGATGTCTCCACGGTACATTCCCTCCACACACAGTATGATGTCCCCACAGTACATTCCCTCCACACACAGTATGATGTCCCCACAGTACATTCCCCCCACACACAGTATGATGTCTCCACAGTACATTCCCTCCACACACAGTATGATGTCCCCACAGTACATTCCCTCCACACACAGTATGATGTCCTCACAGTACATTCCCTCCACACACAGTATGATGTCCCCACAGTACATTCCCCCACACACAGTATGATGTCCTCACAGTACATTCCCCCCACACAGTATGATGTCCTCACAGTACATTCCTCCACACACAGTATGATGTCCCCACAGTACATTCCCTCACACACAGTATGATGTCTCCACAGTACATTCCCCCACACACAGTATGATGTCCTCACAGTACATTCCCCCACACACAGTATGATGTCTCCACAGTACATTCCCTCCACACACAGTATGATGTCCCCACAGTACATTCCCCCACACACACAGTATGATGTCCCCACAGTACATTCCCCCACACACACAGTATGATGTCCTCACAGTACATTCCCCACACACACAGTATGATGTCCCCACAGTACATTCCCCACACACAGTATGATGTCCTCACAGTACTTTCCCCCACACACAGTATGATGTCCTCACAGTACATTCCCCCACACACAGTATGATGTCCCCACAGTACATTCCCCCACACACACAGTATGATGTCTCCACAGTACATTCCCCCACACACACAGTATGATGTCCCCACAGTACATTCCCCCGCACACACAGTATGATGTCCTCACAGTACATTCCCCACACACACAGTATGATGTCCCCACAGTACATTCCCCCACACACACAGTATGATGTCCTCACAGTACATTCCCCACACACACAGTATGATGTCCCCACAGTACATTCCCCCACACACACAGTATGATGTCCTCACTGTACATTCCCCCACACACACAGTATGATGTCCCCACAGTACATTCCCCCACACACACAGTATGATGTCCTCACAGTACATTCCCCACACACACAGTATGATGTCCCCACAGTACATTCCCCACACACAGTATGATGTCCTCACAGTACATTCCCCCACACACAGTATGATGTCCTCACAGTACATTCCCTCCACACACAGTATGATGTCCCCACAGTACATTCCCCCACACACACAGTATGATGTCCCCACAGTACATTCCCCCACACACACAGTATGATGTCCTCACAGTACATTCCCCACACACACAGTATGATGTCCCCACAGTACATTCCCCACACACAGTATGATGTCCTCACAGTACATTCCCCCACACACAGTATGATGTCCTCACAGTACATTCCCCCACACACAGTATGATGTCTGCACAGTACATTCCCTCCACACACAGTATGATGTCCCCACAGTACATTCCCCACACACAGTATGATGTCCCCACATTACATTCCCCCCACACACAGTATGATGTCCTCACAGTACATTCCCCACACACAGTATGATGTCCCCACAGTACATTCCCCACACACAGTATGATGTCCCCACAGTACATTCCCCCACACACAGTATGATGTCTCCACAGTACATTCCCTCCACACACAGTATGATGTCCCCACAGTACATTCCTCCACACACAGTATGATGACCCCACAGTACATTCCCTACACACAGTATGATGTCCCCACAGTACATTCCCTCCACACACAGTATGATGTCCTCACAGTACATTCCCCACACACAGTATGATGTCCACACAGTATGATGTCCTCACAGTACATTCCCTCCACACACAGTATGATGTCCTCACAGTACATTCCCCCACACACAGTATGATGTCCCCACAGTACATTCCCCCACACACAGTATGATGTCCTCACAGTACATTCCCCACACACACAGTATGATGTCCTCACAGTACATTCCCCCACACACAGTATGATGTCTCCACAGTACATTCCCCCACACACAGTATGATGTCCTCACAGTACATTCCCTCCACACACAGTATGATGTCCTCACAGTACATTCCCCCACACACAGTATGATGTCCCCACAGTACATTCCCCCACACACAGTATGATGTCCCCACAGAACATTCCCTCCACACACAGTATGATGTCCCCACAGTACATTCCCCCACACACAGTATGATGTCCTCACAGTACATTCCCTCCACACACAGTATGATGTCCCCACAGTACATTCCCTCCACACACAGTATGATGTCCCCACAGTACATTCCCCCCACACACAGTATGATGTCTTCACAGTACATTCCCTCCACACACAGTATGATGACCCCACAGTACATTCCCCCCACACACAGTATGATGTCTCCACAGTACATTCCCTCCACACACAGTATGATGACCCCACAGTACATTCCCTCCATACACAGTATGATGTCCCCACAGTACATTCCCCCCACACACAGTATGATGTCTCCACAGTACATTCCCTCCACACACAGTATGATGTCCTCACAGTACATTCCCTCCACACACAGTATGATGTCCTCACAGTACATTCCCCCACACACAGTATGATGTCCCCACAGTACATTCCCTCCACACACAGTATGATGTCCTCACAGTACATTCCCTCCACACACAGTATGATGTCCCCACAGTACATTCCCCACACACACAGTATGATGTCCTCACAGTACATTCCCACCACACAGTATGATGTCCTCACAGTACATTCCCCCACACACAGTATGATGTTCTCACAGTACATTCCCCCACACACAGTATGATGTCTCCACAGTACATTCCCTCCACACAGTATGATGTCCCCACAGTACATTCCCCACACACAGTATGATGTCCCCACAGTACATTCCCCACACACAGTATGATGTCCTCACAGTACATTCCCCCACACACAGTATGATGTCCTCACAGTACATTCCCCCACACACAGTATGATGTCCCCACAGTACATTCCCCACACACAGTATGATGTCCTCACAGTACATTCCCCCACACACAGTATGATGTCCTCACAGTACATTCCCCCACACACAGTATGATGTCCCCACAGTACATTCCCCCACACACAGTATGATGTCCTCACAGTACATTCCCCCACACACAGTATGATGTCTCCACAGTACATACCCTCCACACACAGTATGATGTCCCCACAGTACATTCAACACACACAGTATGATGTCCCCACAGTACATTCCCCCCACACACAGTATGATGTCCTCACAGTACATTCCCCACACACAGTATGATGTCTCCACAGTACATTCCACACACACAGTATGATGTCCCCACAGTACATTCCCCCACACACAGTATGATGTCCCCACAGTACATTCCCCCACACACAGTATGATGTCCACACAGTACATTCCCCCACACACACAGTATGATGTCCTCACAGTACATTCCCCACACACACAGTATGATGTCCCCACAGTACATTCCCCACACACAGTATGATGTCCTCACAGTACATTCCCCCACACACAGTATGATGTCCTCACAGTACATTCCCCCACACACAGTATGATGTCCCCACAGTACATTCCCCCACACACACAGTATGATGTCCCCACAGTACATTCCCCCACACACGCAGTATGATGTCCCCACAGTACATTCCCCCACACACACAGTATGATGTCCTCACAGTACATTCCCCACACACACAGTATGATGTCCCCACAGTACATTCCCCCACACACACAGTATGATGTCCTCACAGTACATTCCCCACACACACAGTATGATGTCCCCACAGTACATTCCCCCACACACACAGTATGATGTCCTCACAGTACATTCCCCCACACACACAGTATGATGTCCCACAGTACATTCCCCCACACACACAGTATGATGTCCTCACAGTACATTCCCCACACACACAGTATGATGTCCCCACAGTACATTCCCCACACACAGTATGATGTCCTCACAGTACATTCCCCCACACACAGTATGATGTCCTCACAGTACATTCCCTCCACACACAGTATGATGTCCCCACAGTACATTCCCCCACACACACAGTATGATGTCCCCACAGTACATTCCCCCACATACACAGTATGATGCCCTCACAGTACATTCCCCACACACACAGTATGATGTCCCCACAGTACATTCCCCACACACAGTATGATGTCCTCACAGTACATTCCCCCACACACAGTATGATGTCCTCACAGTACATTCCCCCACACACAGTATGATGTCTGCACAGTACATTCCCTCCACACACAGTATGATTTCCCCACAGTACATTCCCCACACACAGTATGATGTCCCCACAATACATTCCCCCCACACACAGTATGATGTCCTCACAGTACATTCCCCACACACAGTATGATGTCCCCACAGTACATTCCCCACACACAGTATGATGTCCCCACAGTACATTCCCCCACACACAGTATGATGTCTCCACAGTACATTCCCTCCACACACAGTATGATGTCCCCACAGTACATTCCTCCACACACAGTATGATGACCCCACAGTACATTCCCTACACACAGTATGATGTCCCCACAGTACATTCCCTCCACACACAGTATGATGTCCTCACAGTACATTCCCCACACACAGTATGATGTCCACACAGTATGATGTCCTCACAGTACATTCCCTCCACACACAGTATGATGTCCCCACAGTACATTCCCTCCACACACAGTATGATGTCCTCACAGTACATTCACCCACACACAGTATGATGTCCCCACAGTACATTCCCCCACACACAGTATGATGTCCTCACAGTACATTCCCCACACACACAGTATGATGTCCTCACAGTACATTCCCCCACACACAGTATGATGTCTCCACAGTACATTCCCCCACACACAGTATGATGTCCTCACAGTACATTCCCTCCACACACAGTATGATGTCCCCACAGTACATTCCCCCACACACAGTATGATGTCCCCACAGTACATTCCCCCACACACAGTATGATGTCCCCACAGTACATTCCCTCCACACACAGTATGATGTCCCCACAGTACATTCCCCCACACACAGTATGATGTCCTCACAGTACATTCCCTCCACACACAGTATGATGTCCCCACAGTACATTCCCTCCACACACAGTATGATGTCCCCACAGTACATTCCCCCCACACACAATATGATGTCTCCACAGTACATTCCCTCCACACACAGTATGATGACCCCACAGTACATTCCCCCCACACACAGTATGATGTCTCCACAGTACATTCCCTCCACACACAGTATGATGACCCCACAGTACATTCCCTCCATACACAGTATGATGTCCTCACAGTACATTCCCCCAGACACAGTATGATGTCCCCACAGTACATTCCCTCCACACACAGTATGATGTCCTCACAGTACATTCCCTCCACACACAGTATGATGTCCCCACAGTACATTCCCACCACACAGTATGATGTCCTCACAGTACATTCCCCCACACAGTATGATGTCCTCACAGTACATTCCCCCACACAGTATGATGTCCCCACAGTACATTCCCACCACACAGTATGATGTCCTCACAGTACATTCCTCCACACACAGTATGATGTCCTCACAGTACATTCCCCCACACACAGTATGATGTCTCCACAGTACATTCCCTCACACAGTAAGATGTCCTCACAGTACATTCCCTCACACACAGTATGATGTCCCCACAGTACATTCCCCACACACAGTATGATGTCCCCACAGTACATTCCCTCCACACACAGTATGATGTCCTCACAGTACATTCCCCCACACACAGTATGATGTCCCCACAGTACATCCCCCACACACAGTATGATGTCCTCACAGTACATTCCCCCACACACAGTATGATGTCCTCACAGTACATTCCCCCACACACAGTATGATGTCCCCACAGTACATTCCCCCACACACAGTATGATGTCCTCACAGTACATTCCCCCACACACAGTATGATGTCTCCACAGTACATTCCCTCCACACACAGTATGATGTCCCCACAGTACATTCAACACACACAGTATGATGTCCCCACAGTACATTCCACACACACAGTATGATGTCCCCACAGTACATTCCCCACACACAGTATGATGTCCTCACAGTACATTCCCCCACACACAGTATGATGTCCCCACAGTACATTCCCCACACACAGTATGATGTCCTCACAGTACATTCCCCCACACACAGTATGATGTCCTCACAGTACATTCCCCCACACACAGTATGATGTCCCCACAGTACATTCCCCCACACACAGTATGATGTCCTCACAGTACATTCCCCCACACACAGTATGATGTCTCCACAGTACATTCCCCCCACACACAGTATGATGTCCTCACAGTACATTCCCCACACACAGTATGATGTCCCCACAGTACATTCCACACACACAGTATGATGTCCCCACAGTACATTCCCCCACACACAGTATGATGTCTCCACAGTACATTCCCTCCACACACAGTATGATGTCCCCACAGTACATTCCTCCACACACAGTATGATGACCCCATAGTACATTCCCTCCACACACAGAATGATGTCCTCACAGTACATTCCCTCCACACACACAGTATGATGTCCTCACAGTACATTCCCTCCACACACAGTATGATGTCCTCACAGTACATTCCCTCCACACACAGTATGATGTCCCCACAGTACATTCCCCACACACAGTATAATGTCCCCACAGTACATTCCCCCACACACAGTATGATGTCCCCACAGTACATTCCCCCACACACAGTATGATGTCCTCACAGTACATTCCCCCACACATAGTATGATGTCCTCACAGTACATTCCCCCCACACACAGTATGATGTCCCCACAGTACATTCCCTCCACACACAGTATGATGTTCCCACAGTACATTCCCCCCACACACAGTATCATGTCCCCACAGTACATTCCCTCCACACACAGTATGATGTCCCCACAGTACATTCCCCCCACACACAGTATGATGTCCCCACAGTACATTCCCTCCACACACAGTATGATTTCCCCACAGTACATTCCCTCCACACACAGTATGATGTCCCCACAGTACATTCCCCACACACAGTATGATGTCCTCACAGTACATTCCCCCACACACAGTATGATGTCCTCACAGTACATTCCCCCACACACAGTATGATGTCCTCACAGTACATTCCCTCCACACACAGTATGATGTCCTCACAGTACATTCCCTCCACACACAGTATGATGTACTCACAGTACATTCCCTCCACACACAGTATGATGTCCCCACAGTACATTCCCTCCCCACACAGTATGATGTCCCCACAGTACATTCCCTCCACACACAGTATGATGTCCTCACAGTACATTCCCTCCACACACAGTATGATGTCTCCACAGTACATTCCCCCACACACAGTATGATGTCTCCACAGTACATTCCTCCACACACAGTATGATGTC
The DNA here is from genome assembly GCF_046119375.1 of Phyllobates terribilis. Taxonomy (NCBI): domain Eukaryota; kingdom Metazoa; phylum Chordata; class Amphibia; order Anura; family Dendrobatidae; genus Phyllobates; species Phyllobates terribilis. Next base: position 972,865,250 of record NW_027362762.1, read on the forward strand.
CTCACAGTACATTCCTCCACACACAGTATGATGTCTCCACAGTACATTCCTCCACACACAGTATGATGTCCTCACAGTACATTCCCCACACACAGTATGATGTCCTCACAGTACATTCCCTCCACACACAGTATGATGTCCCCACAGTACATTCCCTCCACACACAGCATGATGTCCTCACAGTACATTCCCTCCACACACAGTATGATGCCCCACAGTACATTCCCCACACACAGTATGATGTCCCCACAGTACATTCCCCCACACACAGTATGATGTCCCCACAGTACATTCCCCCCACACACAGTATGATGTCTCCACAGTACATTCCCTCCACACACAGTATGATGTCCTCACAGTACATTCCCTCCACACACAGTATGATGTCCCCACAGTACAGTCCCCCACACACAGTATGATGTCCCCACAGTACATTCCCCCACACACAGTATGATGTCCCCACAGTACATTCCCTCCACACACAGTATGATGTCCCCACAGTACATTCCCCCACACACAGTATGATGTCCCCACAGTACATTCTCCAAAACACAGTATGATGTCCCCACAGTACATTCCCCCACACACAGTATGATGTCCTCACAGTACATTCCCTCCACACACAGTATGATGTCCCCACAGTACATTCCCCACACACAGTATCATGTCCCCACAGTACATTCCCTCCACACACAGTATGATGTCTCCACAGTACATTCCCCCCACACACAGTATAATGTCTCCACAGTACATTCCCTCCACACACAGTATGATGTCCCCACAGTACATTCCCCCACACACAGTATGATGTCCCCACAGTACATTCCCCCACACACAGTATGATGTCCCCACAGTACATTCCCCCACACACAGTATGATGTCCCCACAGTACATTCCCCCACACACAGTATGATGTCCTCACAGTACATTCCCCCACACACAGTATGATGTCCCCACAGTACATTCCCCACACACAGTATGATGTCCCCACAGTACATTCCCTCCACACACAGTATGATGTCTCCACAGTACATTCCCCCCACACACAGTATGATGTCTCCACAGTACATTCCCTCCACACACAGTATGATGTCCCCACAGTACATTCCCTCCACACACAGTATGATGTCCCCACAGTACATTCACCCCACCCACAGTATGATGTCCCCACAGTACATTCCCTCCACACACAGTATGATATCCCCACAGTACATTCCCTCCACACACAGTATGATGTCCCCACAGTACATTCCCCCCACACACAGCATGATGTCTCCACAGTACATTCCCCCCACACACAGTATGATGTCTCCACAGTACATTCCCTCCACACACAGTATGATGTCCTCACAGTACATTCCCTCCACACACAGTATGATGTCCCCACAGTACATTCCCCCACACACAGTATGATGTCCCCACAGTACATTCCCCCACACACAGTATGATGTCCCCACAGTACATTCCCTCCACACACAGTATGCTGTCCCCACAGTACATTCCCCCACACACAGTATGATGTCCCCACAGTACATTCCCCCACACACAGTATGATGTCCCCACAGTACATTCCCCCACACACAGTATGATGTCCTCACAGTACATTCCCTCCACACACAGTATGATGTCCCCACAGTACATTCCCCACACACCGTATGATGTCCCCACAGTACATTCCCTCCACACACAGTATGATGTCTCCACAGTACATTCCCCCCACACACAGTATGATGTCTCCACAGTACATTCCCTCCACACACAGTATGATGTCCCCACAGTACATTCCCTCCACACACAGTATGATGTCCCCACAGTACATTCCCCCCACACACAGTATGATGTCCCAACAGTACATTCCCTCCACACACAGTATGATGTCCCCACAGTACATTCCCTCCACACACAGTATGATGTCCCCACAGTACATTCCCCCCACACACAGCATGATGTCTCCACAGTACATTCCCTCCACACACAGTATGATGTCCCCACAGTACATTCCCTCCACACACAGTATGATGTCCCCACAGTACATTCCCCCCACACACAGTATGATGTCTCCACAGTACATTCCCTCCACACACAGTATGATGTCCTCACAGTACATTCCCTCCACACACAGTATGATGTCCTCACAGTACATTCCCTCCACACACAGTATGATGTCCCCACAGTACATCCCCCCACACACAGTATGATGTCCTCACAGTACATTCCCCCCACACAGTATGATGTCCTCACAGTACATTCCTCCACACACAGTATGATGTCCTCACAGTACATTCCCTCCACACACAGTATGATGTCCTCACAGTACATTCCCTCCACACACAGTATGATGTCCCCACAGTACATCCCCCCACACACAGTATGATGTCCTCACAGTACATTCCCCCCACACAGTATGATGTCCTCACAGTACATTCCTCCACACACAGTATGATGTCCCCACAGTACATTCCCTCCACACACAGTATGATGTCCCCACAGTACATCCCCCCACACACAGTATGATGTCTCCACAGTACATTCCCTCCACACACAGTATGATGTCCCCACAGTACATTCCCTCACACACAGTATGATGTCTCCACAGTACATTCCCCCACACACAGTATGATGTCCTCACAGTACATTCCCCCACACACAGTATGATATCCTCACAGTACATTCCCTCCACACACAGTATGATGTCCCCACAGTACATCCCCCCACACACAGTATGATGTCTCCACAGTACATTCCCTCCACACACAGTATGATGTCCCCACAGTACATTCCCTCACACACACAGTATGATGTCTCCACAGTACATTCCCCCACACACAGTATGATGTCCTCACAGTACATTCCCCCACACACAGTATGATGTCCTCACAGTACATTCCCCCACACACAGTATGATGTCTCCACAGTACATTCCCTCCACACACAGTATGATGTCCCCACAGTACATTCCCCCACACACACAGTATGATGTCCCCACAGTACATTCCCCACACACAGTATGATGTCCTCACAGTACATTCCCCCACACACAGTATGATGTCTCCACAGTACATTCCCTCCACACACAGTATGATGTCCTCACAGTACATTCCCCACACACAGTATGATGTCCTCACAGTACATTCCCCCACACACAGTATGATGTCTCCACAGTACATTCCCTCCACACACAGTATGTTGTCCTCACAGTACATTCCCTCCACACACAGTATGATGTCCTCACAGTACATTCCCCTACACACAGTATGATGTCCTCACAGTACATTCCCCCACACACAGTATGATGTCTCCACAGTACATTCCCTCCACACACAGTATGATGTCCTCACAGTACATTCCCTCCACACACAGTATGATGTCCCCACAGTACATTCCCCCACACACAGTATGATGTCCTCACAGTACATTCCCCCCACACAGTATGATGTCCTCACAGTACATTCCTCCACACACAGTATGATGTCCCCACAGTACATTCCCTCACACACAGTATGATGTCTCCACAGTACATTCCCCCACACACAGTATGATGTCCTCACAGTACATTACCCCACACACAGTATGATGTCCTCACAGTACATTCCCCCACACACAGTATGATGTCTCCATAGTACATTCCCTCCACACACAGTATGATGTCCCCACAGTACATTCCCCCACACACACAGTATGATGACCCCACAGTACATTCCCCCACACACACAGTATGATGTCCTCACAGTACATTCCCCCCACACACAGTATGATGTCCCCACAGTACATTCCCCACACACACAGTATGATGTCTCCACAGTACATCCCCCCACACACAGTATGATGTCCTCACAGTACATTCCCCCCACACACAGTATGATGTCCCCACAGTACATTACCCCACACACAGTATGATGTCCTCACAGTACATTGCTCCACACACAGTATGATTTCCCCTCAGTACATTCCCCACACACAGTATGATGTCCCCACAGTACATTCCCCCACACACAGTATGATGTCTCCACAGTACATTCCTCCACACACAGTATGATTTCCCCACAGTACATTCCCTCCACACACAGTATGATGTCCCCACAGTACATTCCCCCACACACAGTATGATGTCCCCACAGTACATTCCCCCCACACACAGTATGATGTCCCCACAGTACATTCCCTCCACACACAGTATGATGTCTCCACAGTACATTCCCCCACACACAGTATGATGTCTCCACAGTACATTCCTCCACACACAGTATGATTTCCCCACAGTACATTCCCCCCACACACAGTATGATGTCCTCACAGTACATTCCTCCACACACAGTATGATGTCCCCACAGTACATTCCTCCACACACAGTATGATGTCCTCACAGTACATTCCTCCACACACAGTATGATTTCCCCACAGTACATTCCCCCACACACAGTATGATGTCCTCACAGTACATTCCCCCACACACAGTATGATTTCCCCACAGTACATTCCCCCCACACACAGTATGATGTCCTCACAGTACATTCCTCCACACACAGTATGATGTCTCCACAGTACATTCCTCCACACACAGTATGATTTCCCCACAGTACATTCCCCCCACACACAGTATGATGTCCTCACAGTACATTCCTCCACACACAGTATGATGTCCCCACAGTACATTCCCTCCACACACAGTATGATGTCCTCACAGTACATTCCTCCACACACAGTATGATTTCCCCACAGTACATTCCTCCACACACAGTATGATGTCCTCACAGTACATTCCCCCCACACACAGTATGATGTCCTCACAGTACATTCCTCCACACACAGTATGATGTCCCCACAGTACATTCCCTCCACACACAGTATGATGTCCCCACAGTACATTCCCTCCACACACAGTATGATATCCTCACAGTACATTCCCCTACACACAGTATGATGTCCTCACAGTACATTCCTCCACACACAGTATGATATCCTCACAGTACATTCCCCTACACACAGTATGATGTCCTCACAGTACATTCCTCCACACACAGTATGATGTCCTCACAGTACATTCCCCACACACAGTATGATGTCCTCACAGTACATTCCTCCACACACAGTATGATGTCCTCACAGTACATTCCTCCACACACAGTATGATGTCCTCACAGTACATTCCTCCACACACAGTATGATGTCCTCACAGTACATTCCCCACACACAGTATGATGTCATCACAGTACATTCCTCCACACACAGTATGATGTCTCCACAGTACATTCCCCACACACAGTATGATGTCCTCACAGTACATTCCTCCACACACAGTATGATGTCCTCACAGTACATTCCTCCACACACAGTATGATGTCCTCACAGTACATTCCTCCACACACAGTATGATGTCCTCACAGTACATTCCCCACACACAGTATGATGTCATCACAGTACATTCCTCCACACACAGTATGATGTCCCCACAGTACATTCCCCACACACAGTATGATGTCCTCACAGTACATTCCCCCCCACACAGTATGATGTCCTCACAGTACATTCCCCCACACACAGTATGATGTCTCCACAGTACATTCCCTCCACACACAGTATGATGTTTCCACAGTACATTCCCCCACACACAGTATGATGTCCTCACAGTACAATCCTCCACACACAGTATGATGTCTCCACAGTACATTCCCTCCACACACAGTATGATGTTTCCACAGTACATTCCCCCACACACAGTATGATGTCCTCATAGTACATTCCCTCCACACACAGTATGATGTCTCCACAGTACATTCCCCCACACACAGTATGATGTCTCCACAGTACATTCCTCCACACACAGTATGATTTCCCCACAGTACATTCCCCCCACACACAGTATGATGTCCTCACAGTACATTCCCCCCACACACAGTATGATGTCTCCACAGTACATTCCCCCCACACACAGTATGATGTCCTCACAGTACATTCCCCCCACACACAGTATCATGTCCTCACAGTACATTCCCCATACACAGTATGATGTCCCCACAGTACATTCCCCCCACACACAGTATGATGTCCCCACAGTACATTCCCTCCACACACAGTATGATGTCTCCACAGTACATTCCCCCACACACAGTATGATGTCTCCACAGTACATTCCTCCACACACAGTATGATTTCCCCACAGTACATTCCCCCCACACACAGTATGATGTCCTCACAGTACATTCCTCCACACACAGTATGATGTCCCCACAGTACATTCCCTCCACACACAGTATGATGTCCTCACAGTACATTCCTCCACACACAGTATGATTTCCCCACAGTACATTCCCTCCACACACAGTATGATGTCCCCACAGTACATTCCCTCCACACACAGTATGATGTCCTCACAGTACATTCCCTCCACACACAGTATGATGTCCTCACAGTACATTCCCTCCACACACAGTATGATGTCCTCACAGTACATTCCTCCACACACAGTATGATGTCCTCACAGTACATTCCCCTACACACAGTATGATGTCCTCACAGTACATTCCTCCACACACAGTATGATGTCCTCACAGTACATTCCCCACACACAGTATGATTTCCCCACAGTACATTCCCTCCACACACAGTATGATATCCTCACAGTACATTCCCCTACACACAGTATGATGTCCTCACAGTACATTCCTCCACACACAGTATGATTTCCCCACAGTACATTCCCTCCACACACAGTATGATATCCTCACAGTACATTCCCCTACACACAGTATGATGTCCTCACAGTACATTCCTCCACACACAGTATGATGTCCTCACAGTACATTTAGTGGACACACAGTATGATGTCCTCACAGTACATTCCTCCACACACAGTATGATGTCCCCACAGTACATTCCCTCCACACACAGTATGATGTCCTCACAGTACATTCCTCCACACACAGTATGATGTCCCCACAGTACATTCCCTCCACACACAGTATGATGTCCTCACAGTACATTCCTCCACACACAGTATGATGTCCCCACAGTACATTCCCTCCACACACAGTATGATGTCCTCACAGTACATTCCTCCACACACAGTATGATGTCCTCACAGTACATTCCCCCACACACAGTATGATGTCCTCACAGTACATTCCTCCACACACAGTATGATGTCCCCACAGTACATTCCCTCCACACACAGTATGATGTCCTCACAGTACATTCCTCCACACACACAGTATGATGTCCTCACAGTACATTCCTCCACACACACAGTATGATGTCCTCACAGTACATTCCCCTACACACAGTATGATGTCCTCACAGTACATTCCCCTACACACAGTATGATGTCCTCACAGTACATTCCCTCCACACACAGTATGATGTCCTCACAGTACATTCCTCCACACACAGTATGATGTCCTCACAGTACATTCCCCCACACACAGTATGATGTCCTCACAGTACATTCCCCCACACACAGTATGATGTCCCCACAGTACATTCCCTCCACACACAGTATGATGTCCTCACAGTACATTCCCCTACACACAGTATGATGTCCTCACAGTACATTCCTCCACACACAGTATGATGTCCTCACAGTACATTCCTCCACACACAGTATGATGTCCTCACAGTACATTCCCTCCACACACAGTATGATGTCTCCACAGTACATTCCTCCACACACAGTATGATGTCTCCACAGTACATTCCCCCCACACACAGTATGATGTCCTCACAGTACATTCCCTCCACACACAGTATGATGTCTCCACAGTACATTCCCCCACACACACAGTATGATGTCCCCACAGTATATTCCCCCACACACAGTATGATGTCCTCACAGTACATTCCCCCCACACACAGTATGATATCCTCACAGTACATATCCCCACACACAGTATGATGTCCTCACAGTACATTCCTCCACACACAGTATGATGTCCTCACAGTACATTCCCTCCACACACAGTATGATGTCCTCACAGTACATTCCCTCCACACACAGTATGATGTCCCCACAGTACATTCCCTCCACACACAGTATGATGTCCTCACAGTACATTCCCCTACACACAGTATGATGTCCTCACAGTACATTCCTCCACACACAGTATGATGTCCTCACAGTACATTCCTCCACACACAGTATGATGTCCCCACAGTACATTCCCTCCACACACAGTATGATGTCCTCACAGTACATTCCCCTACACACAGTATGATGTCCTCACAGTACATTCCCCACACACAGTATGATGTCCTCACAGTACATTCCTCCACACACAGTATGATTTCCCCACATTACATTCCCTCCACACACAGTATGATGTCTCCACAGTACATTCCCCCACACACAGTATGATGTCCTCACAGTACATTCCCCCACACACAGTATGATGTCCTCACAGTACATTCCTCCACACACAGTATGATGTCTCCACAGTACATTCCCTCCACACTCAGTATGATGTCCCCACAGTACATTCCCTCCACACACAGTATGATGTCCCCACAGTACATTCCCCACACACAGTATGATGTCCCCACAGTACATTCCCTACACACAGTATGATGTCCTCACAGTACATTCCCCCCACACAATATGATGTCCCCACAGTACATTCCCCCCACACACAGTATGATGTCCCCACAGTATATTCCCCCACACACAGTATGATGTCCTCACAGTACATTCCCCCCACACACAGTATGATATCCTCACAGTACATATCCCCACACACAGTATGATGTCCTCACAGTACATTCCTCCACACACAGTATGATGTCTCCACAGTACATTCCCCCACACACAGTATGATGTCCTCACAGTACATTCCCCCCACACACAGTATGATATCCTCACAGTACATATCCCCACACACAGTATGATGTCCTCACAGTACATTCCTCCACACACAGTATGATGTCTCCACAGTACATTCCCTCCACACACAGTATGATGTCCTCACAGTACATTCCTCCACACAAAGTATGATGTCCCCACAGTACATTCCCCACACACAGTATGATGTCCCCACAGTACATTCACCACACACAGTATGATGTCCTCACAGTACATTCCCCCCACACAATATGATGTCCCCACAGTACATTCCCCCCACACACAGTATGATGTCCCCACAGTATATTCCCCCACACACAGTATGATATCCTCACAGTACATTCCCCCCACACACAGTATGATATCCTCACAGTACATATCCCCACACACAGTATGATGTCCTCACAGTACATTCCTCCACACACAGTATGATTTCTACACAGTACATTCCCCCACACACAGTATGATGTCCTCACAGTACATTCCCTCCACACACAGTATGATGTCTCCACAGTACATTCCTCCACACACAGTATGATGTCTCCACAGTACATTCCCCCCACACACAGTATGATGTCCTCACAGTACATTCCCTCCACACACAGTATGATGTCTCCACAGTACATTCCCCCACACACACAGTATGATGTCCCCACAGTATATTCCCCCACACACAGTATGATGTCCTCACAGTACATTCCCCCCACACACAGTATGATATCCTCACAGTACATATCCCCACACACAGTATGATGTCCTCACAGTACATTCCTCCACACACAGTATGATGTCTCCACAGTACATTCCCTCCACACACAGTATGATGTCCTCACAGTACATTCCCCACACACAGTATGATGTCCTCACAGTACATTCCCCCACACACAGTATGATGTCCTCAGAGTACATTCCCTCCACACACAGTATGATGTCCCCACAGTACATTCCCCCCACACACAGTATGATGTCCTCACAGTACATTCCCCCCACACACAGTATGATATCCTCACAGTACATATCCCCACACACAGTATGATGTCCTCACAGTACATTCCTCCACACACAGTATGATGTCTCCACAGTACATTCCCCCACACACAGTATGATGTCCTCACAGTACATTCCCCCCACACACAGTATGATATCCTCACAGTACATATCCCCACACACAGTATGATGTCCTCACAGTACATTCCTCCACACACAGTATGATGTCTCCACAGTACATTCCCTCCACACACAGTATGATGTCCTCACAGTACATTCCTCCACACACAGTATGATGTCCCCACAGTACATTCCCCACACACAGTATGATGTCCCCACAGTACATTCACCACACACAGTATGATGTCCTCACAGTACATTCCCCCCACACAATATGATGTCCCCACAGTACATTCCCCCCACACACAGTATGATGTCCCCACAGTATATTCCCCCACACACAGTATGATATCCTCACAGTACATTCCCCCCACACACAGTATGATATCCTCACAGTACATATCCCCACACACAGTATGATGTCCTCACAGTACATTCCTCCACACACAGTATGATGTCTCCACAGTACATTCCCCCACACACAGTATGATGTCTCCACAGTACATTCCCTCCACACACAGTATGATGTCTCCACAGTACATTCCCCCCACACAATATGATGTCCTCACAGTACATTCCCCCCACACAATATGATGTCCCCACAGTACATTCCCCCCACACACAGTATGATGTCCCCACAGTATATTCCCCCACACACAGTATGATATCCTCACAGTACATATCCCCACACACAGTATGATGTCCTCACAGTACATTCCTCCACACACAGTATGATGTCCTCACAGTACATTCCCTCACACACAGTATGATGTCCTCACAGTACATTCCCTCACACACAGTATGATGTCCTCACAGTACATTCCCCACACACAGTATGATGTCCTCACAGTACATTCCTCCACACACAGTATGATGTCCTCACAGTACATTCCCCTCACACACAGTATGATGTCTCCACAGTACATTCCCCCACACACAGTATGATGTCCCCACAGTACATTCCCTCCACACACAGTATGATGTCCCCACAGTACATTCCTCCACACACAGTATGATGTCCTCACAGTACATTCTTCCACACACAGTATGATGTCTCCACAGTACATTCCCCCACACACAGTATGATGTCCCCACAGTACATTCCCTCCACACACAGTATGATGTCCCCACAGTACATTCCTCCACACACAGTATGATGTCCTCACAGTACATTCTTCCACACACAGTATGATGTCTCCACAGTACATTCCCCCACACACAGTATGATGTCCTCACAGTACATTCTTCCACACACAGTATGATGTCTCCACAGTACATTCCCCCACACACAGTATGATGTCCTCACAGTACATTCCTCCACACACAGTATGATGTCTCCACAGTACATTCCCCCCACACACAGTATGATGTCCCCGCAGTAAATTCCCTCCACACACAGTATGATGTCCTCACAGTACATTCCCTCACACACAGTATGATGTCCTCACAGTACATTCCTCCACACACAGTATGATGTCCCCACAGTACATTACCCCGCACACAGTATGATGTCCCCGCAGTAAATTCCCTCCACACACAGTATGATGTCCTCACAGTACATTCCCTCACACACAGTATGATGTCCTCACAGTACATTCCTCCACACACAGTATGATGTCCTCACAGTACATTCCCCTCACACACAGTATGATGTCTCCACAGTACATTCCCTCCACACACAGTATGATGTCTCCACAGTACATTCCCCCACACACACAGTATGATGACCCCATAGTACATTCCCCCACACACACAGTATGATGTCCCCACAGTACATTCCCCCCACACACAGTATGATGTCCCCACAGTACATTCCCCACACACACAGTATGATGTCTCCACAGTACATCCCCCCACACACAGTATGATGTCCTCACAGTACATTCCCCCCACACACAGTATGATGTCCCCACAGTACATTCCCCCACACACAGTATGATGTCCTCACAGTACATTGCTCCACACACAGTATAATTTCCCCTCAGTACATTCCCCACACACAGTATGATGTCCCCACAGTACATTCCCCCACACACAGTATGATGTCTCCACAGTACATTCCTCCACACACAGTATGATTTCCCCACAGTACATTCCCTCCACACACAGTATGATGTCCCCACAGTACATTCCCCCACACACAGTATGATGTCCCCACAGTACATTCCCCCCACACACAGTATGATGTCCCCACAGTACATTCCCTCCACACACAGTATGATGTCTCCATAGTACATTCCCCCACACACAGTATGATGTCTCCACAGTACATTCCTCCACACACAGTATGATTTCCCCACAGTACATTCCCCCCACACACAGTATGATGTCCTCACAGTACATTCCTCCACACACAGTATGATGTCCCCACAGTACATTCCTCCACACACAGTATGATGTCCTCACAGTACATTCCTCCACACACAGTATGATTTCCCCACAGTACATTCCCCCACACACAGTATGATGTCCCCACAGTACATTCCCCCCACACACAGTATGATGTCCCCACAGTACATTCCCTCCACACACAGTATGATGTCTCCACAGTACATTCCCCCACACACAGTATGATGTCTCCACAGTACATTCCTCCACACACAGTATGATTTCCCCACAGTACATTCCCCCCACACACAGTATGATGTCCTCACAGTACATTCCTCCACACACAGTATGATGTCCCCACAGTACATTCCCTCCACACACAGTATGATGTCCTCACAGTACATTCCTCCACACACAGTATGATTTCCCCACAGTACATTCCCTCCACACACAGTATGATATCCTCACAGTACATTCCCCTACACACAGTATGATGTCCTCACAGTACATTCCTCCACACACAGTATGATGTCCTCACAGTACATTCCCCACACACAGTATGATGTCCTCACAGTACATTCCTCCACACACAGTATGATGTCCTCACAGTACATTCCTCCACACACAGTATGATGTCCTCACAGTACATTCCCCACACACAGTATGATGTCATCACAGTACATTCCTCCACACACAGTATGATGTCTCCACAGTACATTCCCCTACACACAGTATGATGTCCCCACAGTACATTCCCCACACACAGTATGATGTCCTCACAGTACATTCCCCCCCACACAGTATGATGTCCTCACAGTACATTCCCCCACACACAGTATGATGTCTCCACAGTACATTCCCTCCACACACAGTATGATGTTTCCACAGTACATTCCCCCACACACAGTATGATGTCCTCACAGTACATTCCTCCACACACAGTATGATGTCTCCACAGTACATTCCCTCCACACACAGTATGATGTTTCCACAGTACATTCCCCCACACACAGTATGATGTCCTCACAGTACATTCCCTCCACACACAGTATGATGTCTCCACAGTACATTCCCCCACACACAGTATGATGTCTCCACAGTACATTCCTCCACACACAGTATGATTTCCCCACAGTACATTCCCCCCACACACAGTATGATGTCCTCACAGTACATTCCCCCCACACACAGTATGATGTCTCCACAGTACATTCCCCCCACACACAGTATGATGTCCTCACAGTACATTCCCCCCACACACAGTATCATGTCCTCACAGTACATTCCCCACACACAGTATGATGTCCCCACAGTACATTCCTCCACACACAGTATGATGTCCTCACAGTACATTCCCCCACACACAGTATGATGTCCTCACAGTACATTCCCTCCACACACAGTATGATGTCCCCACAGTACATTCCCTCCACACACAGTATGATGTCTCCACAGTACATTCCCTCCACACACAGTATGATGTTTCCACAGTACATTCCCCCCACACACAGTATGATGTCCTCACAGTACATTCCCTCCACACACAGTATGATGTCTCCACAGTACATTCCCCCACACACAGTATGATGTCTCCACAGTACATTCCTCCACACACAGTATGATGTCCTCACAGTACATTCCCCCACACACAGTATGATGTCCTCACAGTACATTCCTCCACACACAGTATGATGTCCCCACAGTACATTCCCTCCACACACAGTATGATGTCCTCACAGTACATTCCTCCACACACAGTATGATGTCCCCACAGTACATTCCTCCACACACAGTATGATGTCCTCACAGTACATTCCTCCACACACAGTATGATGTCCCCACAGTACATTCCCTCCACACACAGTATGATGTCCTCACAGTACATTCCCCCACACACAGTATGATGTCCTCACAGTACATTCCCCCACACACAGTATGATGTCCTCACAGTACATTCCTCCACACACAGTATGATGTCCCCACAGTACATTCCTCCACACACAGTATGATGTCCTCACAGTACATTCCTCCACACACAGTATGATGTCCTCACAGTACATTCCTCCACACACAGTATGATGTCCCCACAGTACATTCCCTCCACACACAGTATGATGTCCTCACAGTACATTCCTCCACACACAGTATGATGTCCCCACAGTACATTCCCTCCACACACAGTATGATGTCCTCACAGTACATTCCTCCACACACAGTATGATGTCCCCACAGTACATTCCCTCCACACACAGTATGATGTCCTCACAGTACATTCCTCCACACACAGTATGATGTCCTCACAGTACATTCCCCCACACACAGTATGATGTCCTCACAGTACATTCCTCCACACACAGTATGATGTCCCCACAGTACATTCCCTCCACACACAGTATGATGTCCTCACAGTACATTCCTCCACACACACAGTATGATGTCCTCACAGTACATTCCTCCACACACACAGTATGATGTCCTCACAGTACATTCCCCTACACACAGTATGATGTCCTCACAGTACATTCCCCTACACACAGTATGATGTCCTCACAGTACATTCCCTCCACACACAGTATGATGTCCTCACAGTACATTCCTCCACACACAGTATGATGTCCCCACAGTACATTCCCTCCACACACAGTATGATGTCCTCACAGTACATTCCCCTACACACAGTATGATGTCCTCACAGTACATTCCTCCACACACAGTATGATGTCCTCACAGTACATTCCCCACACACAGTATGATGTCCTCACAGTACATTCCTCCACACACAGTATGATTTCCCCACAGTACATTCCCTCCACACACAGTATGATGTCCCCACAGTACATTCCCCCACACACAGTATGATGTCCTCACAGTACATTCCCCCACACACAGTATGATGTCCTCACAGTACATTCCTCCACACACAGTATGATGTCTCCACAGTACATTCCCTCCACACTCAGTATGATGTCCCCACAGTACATTCCCTCCACACACAGTATGATGTCCCCACAGTACATTCCCCACACACAGTATGATGTCCCCACAGTACATTCCCTACACACAGTATGATGTCCTCACAGTACATTCCCCCCACACAATATGATGTCCCCACAGTACATTCCCCCCACACACAGTATGATGTCCCCACAGTATATTCCCCCACACACAGTATGATGTCCTCACAGTACATTCCCCCCACACACAGTATGATATCCTCACAGTACATATCCCCACACACAGTATGATGTCCTCACAGTACATTCCTCCACACACAGTATGATGTCTCCACAGTACATTCCTCCACACACAGTATGATGTCCTCACAGTACATTCCCCCACACACAGTATGATGTCCTCACAGTACATTCCTCCACACACAGTATGATGTCCCCACAGTACATTCCCTCCACACTCAGTATGATGTCCTCACAGTACATTCCTCCACACACAGTATGATGTCCCCACAGTACATTCCTCCACACACAGTATGATGTCCTCACAGTACATTCCTCCACACACAGTATGATGTCCCCACAGTACATTCCCTCCACACACAGTATGATGTCCTCACAGTACATTCCCCCACACACAGTATGATGTCCTCACAGTACATTCCCCCACACACAGTATGATGTCCTCACAGTACATTCCTCCACACACAGTATGATGTCCCCACAGTACATTCCTCCACACACAGTATGATGTCCTCACAGTACATTCCTCCACACACAGTATGATGTCCTCACAGTACATTCCTCCACACACAGTATGATGTCCCCACAGTACATTCCCTCCACACACAGTATGATGTCCTCACAGTACATTCCTCCACACACAGTATGATGTCCTCACAGTACATTCCCTCCACACACAGTATGATGTCCTCACAGTACATTCCTCCACACACAGTATGATGTCCTCACAGTACATTCCCTCCACACACAGTATGATGTCCTCACAGTACATTCCCTCCACACACAGTATGATGTCCTCACAGTACATTCCCCCACACACAGTATGATGTCCTCACAGTACATTCCTCCACACACAGTATGATGTCCCCACAGTACATTCCCTCCACACACAGTATGATGTCCTCACAGTACATTCCTCCACACACACAGTATGATGTCCTCACAGTACATTCCTCCACACACACAGTATGATGTCCTCACAGTACATTCCCCTACACACACAGTATGATGTCCTCACAGTACATTCCCCTACACACAGTATGATGTCCTCACAGTACATTCCCTCCACACACAGTATGATGTCCTCACAGTACATTCCTCCACACACAGTATGATGTCCCACAGTACATTCCTCCACACACAGTATGATGTCCTCACAGTACATTCCTCCACACACAGTATGATGTCTCACAGTACATTCCCCACACACAGTATGATGTCCTCACAGTACATTCCTCCACACACAGTATGATGTCCTCACAGTACATTCCTCACACACAGTATGATGTCCTCACAGTACATTCCTCCACACACAGTATGATGTCCTCACAGTACATTCCTCCACACACAGTATGATGTCCTCCACAGTACATTCCCCCACACACAGTATGATGTCCTCACAGTACATTCCCCCACACACAGTATGATGTCCTCACAGTACATTCCTCCACACACAGTATGATGTCTCCACAGTACATTCCCTCCACACACAGTATGATGTCCTCACAGTACATTCCCTCCACACACAGTATGATGTCCCCACAGTACATTCCCCACACACAGTATGATGTCCCCACAGTACATTCCCTACACACAGTATGATGTCCTCACAGTACATTCCCCCACACAAGTATGATGTCCTCACAGTACATTCCCCCACACACAGTATGATGTCCCCACAGTACATTCCCTCCCACACACAGTATGATGTCTCACAGTACATTCCCCCCACACACAGTATGATGTCCTCCAGTACATTCCCCCACACACAGTATGATGTCCTCACAGTACATTCCTCCACACACAGTATGATGTCTCCACAGTACATTCCCCCACACACAGTATGATGTCCTCACAGTACATTCCCCCCACACACAGTATGATATCCTCACAGTACATATCCCCACACACAGTATGATGTCCTCACAGTACATTCCCTCCACACACAGTATGATGTCTCCACAGTACATTCCCTCCACACACAGTATGATGTCCTCACAGTACATTCCTCCACACACAGTATGATGTCCCCACAGTACATTCCCCCCACACACAGTATGATGTCCTCACAGTACATTCCCTCCACACACAGTATGATGTCCCCACAGTACATTCACCACACACAGTATGATGTCCTCACAGTACATTCCCCCCACACAATATGATGTCCCCACAGTACATTCCCCCCACACACAGTATGATGTCCCCACAGTATATTCCCCCACACACAGTATGATATCCTCACAGTACATTCCCCCCACACACAGTATGATATCCTCACAGTACATATCCCCACACACAGTATGATGTCCTCACAGTACATTCCTCCACACACAGTATGATTTCTCCACAGTACATTCCCCCACACACAGTATGATGTCCTCACAGTACATTCCCTCCACACACAGTATGATGTCTCCACAGTACATTCCTCCACACACAGTATGATGTCTCCACAGTACATTCCCCCCACACACAGTATGATGTCCTCACAGTACATTCCCTCCACACACAGTATGATGTCTCCACAGTACATTCCCCCACACACAGTATGATGTCCCCACAGTATATTCCCCCACACACAGCATGATATCCTCACAGTACATATCCCCACACACAGTATGATGTCCTCACAGTACATATCCCCACACACAGTATGATGTCCTCACAGTACATTCCTCCACACACAGTATGATGTCTCCACAGTACATTCCCTCCACACACAGTATGATGTCCTCACAGTACATTCCTCCCACACACAGTATGATGTCTCACAGTACATTCCTCCACACACAGTATGATGTCTCCACAGTACATTCCCCCCACACACAGTATGATGTCCTCACAGTACATTCCCTCCACACACAGTATGATGTCTCCACAGTACATTCCCCCACACACACAGTATGATGTCCCCACAGTATATTCCCCCACACACAGCATGATATCCTCACAGTACATTCCCCCCACACACAGTATGATATCCTCACAGTACATATCCCCACACACAGTATGATGTCCTCACAGTACATTCCTCCACACACAGTATGATGTCTCCACAGTACATTCCCTCCACACACAGTATGATGTCCCCACAGTACATTCCCTCCACACACAGTATGATGTCCTCACAGTACATTCCCTCCACACACAGTATGATGTCCTCACAGTACATTCCCCACACACAGTATGATGTCCTCACAGTACATTCCCCCACACACAGTATGATGTCCTCAGAGTGCATTCCCTCCACACACAGTATGATGTCCCCACAGTACATTCCCCCCACACACAGTATGATGTCCTCACAGTACATTCCCCCCACACACAGTATGATATCCTCACAGTACATTCCTCCACACACAGTATGATGTCTCCACAGTACATTCCCCCACACACAGTATGATGTCCTCACAGTACATTCCCCCCACACACAGTATGATATCCTCACAGTACATATCCCCACACACAGTATGATGTCCTCACAGTACATTCCTCCACACACAGTATGATGTCTCCACAGTACATTCCCTCCACACACAGTATGATGTCCTCACAGTACATTCCTCCACACACAGTATGATGTCCCCACAGTACATTCCCCACACACAGTATGATGTCCCCACAGTACATTCACCACACACAGTATGATGTCCTCACAGTACATTCCCCCCACACAATATGATGTCCCCACAGTACATTCCCCCCACACACAGTATGATGTCCCCACAGTATATTCCCCCACACACAGTATGATATCCTCACAGTACATTCCCCCACACACAGTATGATATCCTCACAGTACATATCCCCACACACAGTATGATGTCCTCACAGTACATTCCTCCACACACAGTATGATGTCTCCACAGTGCATTCCCCCACACACAGTATGATGTCCTCACAGTACATTCCCTCACACACAGTATGATGTCCTCACAGTACATTCCCCCACACACAGTATGATGTCCTCACAGTACATTCCCCTCACACACAGTATGATGTCTCCACAGTACATTCCCCCACACACAGTATGATGTCCTCACAGTACATTCTTCCACACACAGTATGATGTCTCCACAGTACATTCCCCCACACACAGTATGATGTCCTCACAGTACATTCTTCCACACACAGTATGATGTCTCCACAGTACATTCCCCCACACACAGTATGATGTCCTCACAGTACATTCCTCCACACACAGTATGATGTCTCCACAGTACATTCCCCCCACACACAGTATGATGTCCCCGCAGTAAATTCCCTCCACACACAGTATGATGTCCTCACAGTACATTCCCTCACACACAGTATGATGTCCTCACAGTACATTCCTCCACACACAGTATGATGTCCCCACAGTACATTACCCCGCACACAGTATGATGTCCCCGCAGTAAATTCCCTCCACACACAGTATGATGTCCTCACAGTACATTCCCTCACACACAGTATGATGTCTCCACAGTACATTCCCCACACACAGTATGATGTCCTCACAGTACATTCCCCTCACACACAGTATGATGTCTCCACAGTACATTCCCCCACACACAGTATGATGTCCTCACAGTACATTCTTCCACACACAGTATGATGTCTCCACAGTACATTCCCCCACACACAGTATGATGTCCTCACAGTACATTCCTCCACACACAGTATGATGTCTCCACAGTACATTTCCCCACACACAGTATGATGTCCCCACAGTACATTCCCTCACACACAGTATGATGTCCCCACAGTACATTCCCCCACACACAGTATGATGTCCTCACAGTACATTCCCCCACACACAGTATGATGTCCTCACAGTACATTCCCCCACACACACAGTATGATGTCCCCACAGTACATTCCCCCACACAGAGTATGATGTCCTCACAGTACATTCCCCCACACACAGTATGATGTCCCCACAGTACATTCCCCCCACACACAGTATGATGTCCCCACAGTACATTCCCTCCAAACACAGTATGATGTCCTCACAGTACAATCCTCCACACACAGTATGATGTCCTCACAGTACATTCCTCCACACACAGTATGATGTCCCCACAGTACATTCCCTCCACACACAGTATGATGTCCTCACAGTACATTCCTCCACACACAGTATGATGTCCCACAGTACATTCCCCCCACACACAGTATGATGTCCTCACAGTACATTCCTCCACACACAGTATGATGTCCTCACAGTACATTCCCCCCACACACAGTATGATGTCCTCACAGTACATTCCCCCACACACACAGTATGATGTCCCCACAGTACATTCCCCCACACACACAGTATGATGTCCCCACAGTACATTCCCCCCACACACAGTATGATGTCCTCACAGTACATTCCCCCACACACAGTATGATGTCCTCACAGTACATTCCCCCCACACACAATATGATGTCCTCACAGTACATTCCCTCCACACACAGTATGATGTCCCCACAGTACATTCCCTCCACACACAGTATGATGTCCCCACAGTACATTCCCCCACACACAGTATGATGTCCTCACAGTACATTCCCTCACACACACAGTATGATGTCCCCACAGTACATTCCCCCCACACACAGTATGATGTCCCCACAGTACATTCCCTCCACACACAGTATGATGTCCTCACAGTACAATCCTCCACACACAGTATGATGTCCTCACAGTACAATCCTCCACACACAGTATGATGTCCTCACAGTACATTCCTCCACACACAGTATGATGTCCCCACAGTACATTCCTCCACACACAGTATGATGTCCCCACAGTACATTCCTCCACACACAGTATGATGTCCTCACAGTACAATCCTCCACACACAGTATGATGTCCTCACAGTACATTCCTCCACACACAGTATGATGTCCTCACAGTACATTCCTCCACACACAGTATGATGTCCTCACAGTACAATCCTCCACACACAGTATGATGTCCTCACAGTACATTCCCCCCACACACAGTATGATGTCCTCACAGTACATTCCTCCACACACAGTATGATGTCCTCACAGTACATTCCCCCACACACATTATGATGTCCTCACAGTACAATCCTCCACACACAGTATGATGTCCCCACAGTACATTCCCCCCACACACAGTATGATGTCCTCACAGTACATTCCCCACACACACAGTATGATGTCCTCACAGTACATTCCTCCACACACAGTATGATGTCCTCACAGTACATTCCTCCACACACAGTATGATGTCCTCACAGTACATTCCTCCACACACAGTATGATGTCCTCACAGTACAATCCTCCACACACAGTATGATGTCCCCACAGTACATTCCCCCCACACACAGTATGATGTCCTCACAGTACATTCCCCACACACACAGTATGATGTCCTCACAGTACATTCCTCCACACACAGTATGATGTCCTCACAGTACATTCCTCCACACACAGTATGATGTCCTCACAGTACATTCCCCACACACAGTATGATGTCCTCACAGTACAATCCTCCACACACAGTATGATGTCCTCACAGTACATTCCCCCACACACAGTATGATGTCCTCACAGTACATTCCCCCACACGCAGTATGATGTCCTCACAGTACATTCCCCCACACACAGTATGATGTCTCCACAGTACATTCCCTGCACACGCAGTATGATGTCCCCACAGTACATTCCCCCCACACACAGTATGATGCCCTCACAGTACATTCCTCCACACACAGTATGATGTCCTCACAGTACATTCCCCCACACACAGTATGATGTCCTCACAGTACATTCCTCCACACACAGTATGATGTCTTCACAGTACATTCCACCCACACACAGTATGATGTCCTCACAGTACATTCCTCCACACACAGTATGATGTCCTCACAGTACATTCCTCCACACACAGTATGATGTCCTCACAGTACATTCCCCCACACACAGTATGATGTCTCCACAGTACATTCCTCCACACACAGTATGATGTCCTCACAGTACATTCCTCCACACACAGTATGATGTCCTCACAGTACATTCCCTCCACACACAGTATGATGTCCTCACAGTACATTCCCCCACACACAGTATGATGTCTCCACAGTACATTCGTCCACACACAGTATGATGTCTCCACAGTACATTCCCTCCACACACAGTATGATGTCCCAACAGTACATTCCCTCCACACACAGTATGATGTCCTCACAGTACATTCCCCCACACACAGTATGATGTCCTCACAGTACATTCCCCCACACACTGTATGATGTCTCCACAGTACATTCCCCCACACACAGTATGATGTCCTCACAGTACATTCCCTCCACACACAGTATGATGTCCTCACAGTACATCCCCCCCACACACAGTATGATGTCCTCACAGTACATTCCTCCACACACAGTATGATGTCCCCACAGTACATTCCCCCACACACAGTATGATGTCCTCACAGTACATTCCTCCACACACAGTATGATGTCCCAACAGTACATTCTCTCCACACACAGTATGATGTCCTCACAGTACATTCCCCCACACACAGTATGATGTCCTCACAGTACATTCCCCCACACACAGTATGATGTCCTCACAGTACATTCCTCCACACACAGTATGATGTCCTCACAGTACATTCCTCCACACACAGTATGATGTCCCCACAGTACATCCTCCACACACAGTATGATGTCCTCACAGTACATTCCCCCACACACAGTATGATGTCCCCACAGTACATTCCCTCCACACACAGTATGATGTCCCCACAGTACATTCCCCCACACACAGTATGATGTCCTCACAGTACATTCCCCCACACACAGTATGATGTCCTCACAGTACATTCCCCCACACACAGTATGATGTCCTCACAGTACATTCCCCCACACACAGTATGATGTCCTCACAGTACATTCCCCCACACACTGTATGATGTCTCCACAGTACATTCCTCCACACACAGTTTGATGTCTCCACAGTACATTCCCTCCACACACAGTATGATGTCCCCACAGTACATTCCCCCCACACACAGTATGATGTCCTCACAGTACATCCCTCCACATACAGTATGATGTCCTCACAGTACATTCCCCCACACACAGTATGATGTCCTCACAGTACATTCCTCCACACACAGTATGATGTCCTCACAGTACATTCCCTCCACACACAGTATGATGTCCTCACAGTACATTCCCCCACACACTGTATGATGTCTCCACAGTACATTCCCCCACACACACAGTATGATGTCCCCACAGTACATTCCTCCACACACAGTATGATGTCTCCACAGTACATTCCCCCACACACACAGTATGATGTCCCCACAGTACATTCCTCCACACACAGTATGATGTCCTCACAGTACATTCCTCCACACACAGTATGATGTCCTCACATTACATTCCCCCACACACAGTATGATGTCTCCACAGTACATTCCTCCACACACAGTATGATGTTCCCACAGTACATTCCCTCCACACACAGTATGATGTCCTCACAGTACATTCCCCCCACACACAGTATGATGTCCTCACAGTACATTGCCTCCACACACAGTATGATGTCCTCACAGTACATTCCCCCCACACACAGTATGATGTCCCAACAGTACATTCCCTCCACACACAGTATGATGTCCCCACAGTACATTCCCCCCACACACAGTATGATGTCCTCACAGTACATTCCCCCCACACACAGTATGATGTCCTCACAGTACATTGCCTCCACACACAGTATGATGTCCTCACAGTACATTCCCCCCACACACAGTATGATGTCCCAACAGTACATTCCCTCCACACACAGTATGATGTCCTCACAGTACATTCCCCCCACACACAGTATGATGTCCTCACAGTACATTCCCCCCACACACAGTATGATGTCCTCACAGTACATTCCCTCCACACACACAGTATGATGTCCTCACAGTACATTCCTCCACACACAGTATGATGTCCCCACAGTACATTCCCCCACACACAGTATGATGTCCTCACAGTACATTGCCTCCACACACAGTATGATGTCCTCACAGTACATTCCCCCCACACACAGTATGATGTCCCAACAGTACATTCCCTCCACACACAGTATGATGTCCTCACAGTACATTCCCCCCACACACAGTATGATGTCCTCACAGTACATTCCCCCCACACACAGTATGATGTCCTCACAGTACATTCCCTCCACACACACAGTATGATGTCCTCACAGTACATTCCTCCACACACAGTATGATGTCCCCACAGTACATTCCCCCCACACACAGTATGATGTCCTCACAGTACATTCCCTCCACACACAGTATGATGTCCTCACAGTACATTCCCCCCACACACAGTATGATGTCCCAACAGTACATTCCCTCCACACACAGTATGATGTCCTCACAGTACATTCCCCCACACACAGTATGATGTCCTCACAGTACATTCCTCCACACACAGTATGATGTCCCCACAGTACATTCCCCCCACACACAGTATGATGTCCTCACAGTACATTCCTCCACACACAGTATGATGTCCTCACAGTACATTCCCCCACACACAGTATGATGTCCTCACAGTACATTCCTCCACACACAGTATGATGTCCTCACAGTACATTCCTCCACACACAGTATGATGTCCCCACAGTACATTCCCCCACACACACAGTATGATGTCCTCACAGTACATTCCCCACACACAGTATGATGTCCTCACAGTACATTCCCCCAGACACAGTATGATGTCCTCACAGTACATTCCCCACACACAGTATGATGTCCTCACAGTACATTCCCCCACACACAGTATGATGTCCTCACAGTACATTCCCCACACACAGTATGATGTCCTCACATTACATTCCCCACACACAGGATGATGTCCTCACAGTACATTCCCCACACACAGTATGATGTCCTCACAGTACATTCCCCCACACACAGTATAATGTCCCCACAGTACATTCCCCCACACACAGTATGATGTCTCCACAGTACATTCCAGCACACACAGTATGATGTCCCCACAGTACATTCCCCACACACAGTATGATGTCTCCACAGTACATTCCTTCCACACACAGTATGATGTCCTCACAGTACATTCCCCCCACACACAGTATGATGTCTCCACAGTACATTCCTCCACACACAGTATGATGTCCTCACAGTACATTCCCTCCAGACACAGTATGATGTCCCCACAGTACATTACCCCACACACAGTATGATGTCTCCACAGTACATTCCCCCACACACAGTATGATGTCCTCACAGTACATTCCTTCCACACACAGTATGATGTCCTCACAGTACATTCCCCACACACAGTATGAAGTCCTCACAGTACATTCCCTCCACACACAGTATGATGTCCCCACAGTACATTCCCCCACACACAGTATGATGTCTCCACAGTACATTCCCCCACACACAGTATGATGTCTCCACAGTACATTCCCCCACACACAGTATGATGTCCTCACAGTACATTCCCCCACACACAGTATGATGTCTCCACAGTACATTCCCCCACACACAGTATGATGTCCTCACAGTACATTCCCCCACACACAGTATGATGTCTCCACAGTACATTCCCCCACACACAGTATGATGTCCTCACAGTACATTCCCCACACACACAGTATGATGTCCTCACAGTACATTCCCCCACACACAGTATGATGTCTCCACAGTACATTCTCCCACACACAGTATGATGTCCTCACAGTACATTCCCTCCACACACAGTATGATGTCTCCACAGTACATTCCCCCACACACAGTATGATGTCCTCACAGTACATTCCCCCACACACAGTATGATGTCCTCACAGTACATTCCCCCACACACAGTATGATGTCTCCACAGTACATTCCCCCACACACAGTATGATGTCTCCACAGTACATTCCCCCACACACAGTATGATGTCCTCACAGTACATTCCCCCACACACAGTATGATGTCTCCACAGTACATTCCCCCACACACAGTATGATCAGTATGATGTCCTCACAGTACATTCCTCCCACACACAGTATGATGTCCTCACAGTACATTCCCCCACACACAGAGTATGATGTCCTCACAGTACAATCCTCCACACACAGTATGATGTCCCCACAGTACATTCCCCCCACACACAGTATGATGTCCTCACAGTACATTCCTCCACACACAGTATGATGTCCTCACAGTACATTCCCTACACACACAGTATGATGTCCTCACAGTACATTCCTCCACACACAGTATGATGTCCTCACAGTACATTCCCTCCACACACAGTATGATGTCCTCACAGTACATCCTCCACACACAGTATGATGTCTCCACAGTACATTCCTCCACACACAGTATGATGTCCTCACAGTACATTCCCCCACACACAGTATGATGTCCTCACAGTACATTCCCCCACACACAGTATGATGTCTCCACAGTACATTCCCTCCACACACAGTATGATGTCCTCACAGTACATTCCCCCACACACAGTATGATGTCCTCACAGTACATTCCCCCACACACAGTATGATGTCTCCACAGTACATTCCTCCACACACAGTATGATGTCCTCACAGTACATTCCCTCCACACACAGTATGATGTCTCCACAGTACATTCCCCCCACACAGTATGATGCCTCACAGTACATTCCCTCCACACACAGTATGATGTCTCCACAGTACATTCCTCCACACACAGTATGATGTCCTCACAGTACATTCCCTCCACACACAGTATGATGTCTCCACAGTACATTCCCCCACACACAGTATGATGTCCTCACAGTACATTCCCCCACACACAGTATGATGTCCTCACAGTACATTCCCCCACACACAGTATGATGTCTCCACAGTACATTCCCCCACACACAGTATGATGTCTCCACAGTACATTCCCCCACACACAGTATGATGTCCTCACAGTACATTCCCCCACACACAGTATGATGTCTCCACAGTACATTCCCCCACACACAGTATGATCAGTATGATGTCCTCACAGTACATTCCTCCCACACACAGTATGATGTCCTCACAGTACATTCCCCCACACACAGAGTATGATGTCCTCACAGTACATTCCCTCCACACACAGTATGATGTCCTCACAGTACAATCCTCCACACACAGTATGATGTCCTCACAGTACATTCCCCCCACACACAGTATGATGTCCTCACAGTACATTCCTCCACACACAGTATGATGTCCTCACAGTACATTCCTCCACACACAGTATGATGTCCTCACAGTACAATCCTCCACACACAGTATGATGTCCTCACAGTACATTACCCCCACACACAGTATGATGTCCTCACAGTACATTCCTCCACACACAGTATGATGTCCTCACAGTACATTCCTCCACACACAGTATGATGTCCTCACAGTACAATCCTCCACACACAGTATGATGTCCCCACAGTACATTCCCCCACACACAGTATGATGTCCCCACAGTACATTCCCCCCACACACAGTATGATGTCCTCACAGTACATTCCCCACACACACAGTATGATGTCCTCACAGTACATTCCTCCACACACAGTATGATGTCCCCACAGTACATTCCCCCACACACAGTATGATGTCCCCACAGTACATTCCCCCACACACACAGTATGATGTCCTCACAGTACATTCCTCCACACACAGTATGATGTCCTCACAGTACATTCCCCACACACAGTATGATGTCCTCACAGTACAATCCTCCACACACAGTATGATGTCCTCACAGTACATCCTCCACACACAGTATGATGTCTCCACAGTACATTCCTCCACACACAGTATGATGTCCTCACAGTACATTCCCCCACACACAGTATGATGTCTCCACAGTACATTCCCCACACACAGTATGATGTCCTCACAGTACATTCCCCCACACACAGTATGATGTCTCCACAGTACATTCCTCCACACACAGTATAATGTCCACACAGTACATTCCCCCACACACAGTATGATGTCCCCACAGTACATCCTCCACACACAGTATGATGTCCTCACAGTACATTCCCCCACACACAGTATGATGTCCTCACAGTACATTCCCCCACACACAGTATGATGTCCTCACAGTACATTCCCCCACACACAGTATGATGTCTCCACAGTACATCCTCCACACACAGTATAATGTCCACACAGTACATTCCCCCACACACAGTATGATGTCCCCACAGTACATCCTCCACACACAGTATGATGTCCTCACAGTACATTCCCCCACACACAGTATGATGTCCTCACAGTACATTCCCCCACACACAGTATGATGTCTCCACAGTACATTCCTCCACACACAGTATGATGTCCCCACAGTACATTCCTCCACACACAGTATGATGTCCTCACAGTACATTCCCTCCACACACTGTATGATGTCCTCACAGTACATTCCTCCACACACAGTATGATGTCCACACAGTACATTCCTCCACACACAGTATAATGTCCACACAGTACATTCCTCCACACACAGTATGATGTCCTCACAGTACATTCCCTCCACACACTGTATGATGTCTCCACAGTACATTCCTCCACACAGTATGATGTCTCCACAGTACATTCCCTGCACACACAGTATGATGTCCTCACAGTACATTCCCCCCACACACAGTATGATGTCCTCACAGTACATTCCCCCACACACAGTATGATGTCCTCACAGTACATTCCTCCACACACAGTATGATGTCTCCACAGTACATTCCACCCACACACAGTATGATGTCCTCACAGTACATTCCTCCACACACAGTATGATGTCCTCACAGTACATTCCCCCACACACAGTATGATGTCTCCACAGTACATTCCTCCACACACAGTATGATGTCTCCACAGTACATTCCCTCCACACACAGTATGATGTCCCAACAGTACATTCCCTCCACACACAGTATGATGTCCTCACAGTACATTCCCCCACACACTGTATGATGTCTCCACAGTACATTCCCCCACACACAGTATGATGTCCTCACAGTACATTCCCTCCACACACAGTATGATGTCCTCACAGTACATTCCTCCACACACAGTATGATGTCCCCACAGTACATTCCCCCACACACAGTATGATGTCCTCACAGTACATTCCTCCACACACAGTATGATGTCCCCACAGTACATTCCCCCACACACAGTATGATGTCCTCACAGTACATTCTCTCCACACACAGTATGATGTCCTCACAGTACATTCCCCCACACACAGTATGATGTCCTCACAGTACATTCCCCCACACACAGTATGATGTCCTCACAGTACATTCCTCCACACACACAGTATGATGTCCCCACAGTACATCCTCCACACACAGTATGATTTCCTCACAGTACATTCCCCCACACACTGTATGATGTCTCCACAGTACATTCCTCCACACACAGTATGATGTCCTCACAGTACATTCCCCCACACACAGTATGATGTCCTCACAGTACATTCCCCCACACACAGTATGATGTCCTCACAGTACATTCCCCCACACACTGTATGATGTCTCCACAGTACATCTCTCCACACACAGTATGATGTCTCCACAGTACATTCCCTCCACACACAGTATGATGTCCCCACAGTACATTCCCCCCACACACAGTATGATGTCCTCACAGTACATTCCTCCACATACAGTATGATGTCCTCACAGTACATTCCCCCACACACAGTATGATGTCCTCACAGTACATTCCTCCACACACAGTATGATGTCCTCACAGTACATTCCTCAACACACAGTATGATGTCCCCACAGTACATTCCCCCACACACAGTATGATGTCCTCACAGTACATTCCTCCACACACAGGATGATGTCCTCACAGTACATTCCTCCACACACTGTATGATGTCCCCACAGTACATTCCCCCCACACACAGTATGATGTCCTCACAGTACATTCCTCCACACACAGGATGATGTCCTCACAGTACATTCCTCCACACACTGTATGATGTCCCCACAGTACATTCCCCCCACACACAGTATGATGTCCTCACAGTACATTCCCCCACACACAGTATGATGTCCTCACAGTACATTCCCCCACACACTGTATGATGTCTCCACAGTACATCTCTCCACACACAGTATGATGTCTCCACAGTACATTCCCTCCACACACAGTATGATGTCCCCACAGTACATTCCCCCCACACACAGTATGATGTCCTCACAGTACATTCCTCCACATACAGTATGATGTCCTCACAGTACATTCCCCCACACACAGTATGATGTCCTCACAGTACATTCCTCCACACACAGTATGATGTCCTCACAGTACATTCCTCAACACACAGTATGATGTCCCCACAGTACATTCCCCCACACACAGTATGATGTCCTCACAGTACATTCCCTCCACACACAGTATGATGTCCTCACAGTACATTCCTCCACACACTGTATGATGTCCCCACAGTACATTCCCCCCACACACAGTATGATGTCCTCACAGTACATTCCTCCACACACAGGATGATGTCCTCACAGTACATTCCTCCACACACTGTATGATGTCCTCACAGTACATTCCCCCACACACAGTATGATGTCCTCACAGTACATTCCCCCCACACACAGTATGATGTCCCCACAGTACATTCCCCCCACACACAGTATGATGTCCTCACAGTACATTCCTCCACACACAGGATGATGTCCTCACAGTACATTCCTCCACACACTGTATGATGTCCCCACAGTACATTCCCCCCACACACAGTATGATGTCCTCACAGTACATTCCTCCACACACAGGATGATGTCCTCACAGTACATTCCTCCACATACAGTATGATGTCCTCACAGTACATTCCCCCACACACAGTATGATGTCCTCACAGTACATTCCCCCCACACACAGTATGATGTCCCCACAGTACATTCCCCCCACACACAGTATGATGTCCTCACAGTACATTCCTCCACACACAGGATGATGTCCTCACAGTACATTCCTCCACACACTGTATGATGTCCCCACAGTACATTCCTCCACACACAGTATGATGTCTCCACAGTACATTCCCCCACACACACAGTATGATGTCCCCACAGTACATTCCTCCACAAACAGTATGATGTCCTCACAGTACATTCCTCCACACACAGTATGATGTCCTCACAGTACATTCCCCCACACACAGTATGATGTCTCCACAGTACATTCCTACACACACAGTATGATGTCTCCACAGTACATTCCTCCACACACAGTATGATGTTCCCACAGTACATTCCCTCCACACACAGTATGATGTCCTCACAGTACATTCCCCCCACACACAGTATGATGTCCTCACAGTACATTCCCTCCACACACAGTATGATGTCCTCACAGTACATTCCCCCCACACACAGTATGATGTCCCAACAGTACATTCCCTCCACACACAGTATGATGTCCTCACAGTACATTCCCCCCACACACAGTATGATGTCCTCACAGTACATTCCCCCCACACACAGTATGATGTCCTCACAGTACATTCCCTCCACACACACAGTATGATGTCCTCACAGTACATTCCTCCACACACAGTATGATGTCCCCACAGTACATTCCTCCACACACAGTATGATGTCCACACAGTACATTCCCCCCACACACAGTATGATGTCCCAACAGTACATTCCCTCCACACACAGTATGATGTCCTCACAGTACATTCCCCCACACACAGTATGATGTCCTCACAGTACATTCCTCCACACACAGTATGATGTCCCCACAGTACATTCCCCCCACACACAGTATGATGTCCTCACAGTACATTCCTCCACACACAGTATGATGTCCTCACAGTACATTCCCCCACACACAGTATGATGTCCTCACAGTACATTCCTCCACACACAGTATGATGTCCTCACAGTACATTCCTCCACACACAGTATGATGTCCCCACAGTACATTCCCCCACACACACAGTATGATGTCCTCACAGTACATTCCCCACACACAGTATGATGTCCTCACAGTACATTCCCCCACACACAGTATGATGTCCTCACAGTACATTCCCCACACACAGTATGATGTCCTCACAGTACATTCCCCCACACACAGTATGATGTCCTCACAGTACATTCCCCACACACAGTATGATGTCCTCACATTACATTCCCCACACACAGTATGATGTCCTCACAGTACATTCCCCACACACAGTATGATGTCCTCACAGTACATTCCCCCACACACAGTATGATGTCCCCACAGTACATTCCCCCACACACAGTATGATGTCTCCACAGTACATTCCAGCACACACAGTATGATGTCCCCACAGTACATTCCCCACACACAGTATGATGTCTCCACAGTACATTCCTTCCACACACAGTATGATGTCCTCACAGTACATTCCCCACACACAGTATGATGTCCGCACAGTACATTCCCTCCACACACAGTATGATGTCCCCACAGTACATTCCCCCACACACAGTATGATGTCTCCACAGTACATTCCCCCACACACAGTATGATGTCCTCACAGTACATTCCTTCCACACACAGTATGATGTCCTCACAGTACATTCCCCACACACACAGTATGATGTCCTCACAGTACATTCCCCACACACAGTATGAAGTCCTCACAGTACATTCCCTCCACACACAGTATGATGTCCCCACAGTACATTCCCCCACACACAGTATGATGTCTCCACAGTACATTCCCCCACACACAGTATGATGTCTCCACAGTACATTCCCCCACACACAGTATGATGTCCTCACAGTACATTCCCCCACACACAGTATGATGTCTCCACAGTACATTCCCCCACACACAGTATGATGTCCTCACAGTACATTCCCCCACACACAGTATGATGTCTCCACAGTACATTCCCCCACACACAGTATGATGTCCTCACAGTACATTCCCCCACACACAGTATGATGTCCTCACAGTACATTCCCCCACACACAGTATGATGTCTCCACAGTACATTCCCCCACACACAGTATGATGTCCTCACAGTACATTCCCTCCACACACAGTATGATGTCTCCACAGTACATTCCCCCACAGACAGTATGATGTCCTCACAGTACATTCCCCCACACACAGTATGATGTCCTCACAGTACATTCCCCCACACACAGTATGATGTCTCCACAGTACATTCCCCCACACACAGTATGATGTCTCCACAGTACATTCCCCCACACACAGTATGATGTCCTCACAGTACATTCCCCCACACACAGTATGATGTCCTCCACAGTACATTCCCCCACACACAGTATGATGTCCCCACAGTACATTCCACACACACAGTATGATGTCCTCACAGTACATTCCCCCACACACACGTATGATGTCCTCACAGTACATTCCCTCCACACACAGTATGATGTCCTCACAGTACATTCCCTCCCACACACAGTATGATGTCCTCACAGTACATTCCCACACACAGTATGATGTCCCCACAGTACATTCCCTCCACACACAGTATGATGTCCCCACAGTACATTCCCCACACATAAGCTCCACAGACATTCCACACACAGTATGATGTCCTCACAGATACACAGTATGATGTCCTCACAGTACATTCCCCCCACACACAGTATGATGTCCTCACAGTACATTCCCTCCACACACAGTATGATGTCCTCACAGTACATTCCCCCACACACAGTATGATGTCCCCACAGTACATTCCCCCCACACACAGTATGATGTCCCCACAGTACATTCCCCCACACACAGTATGATGTCCTCACAGTACATTCCCTCCACACACAGTATGATGTCCCCCACAGTACATTCCCTCCACACACAGTATGATGTCCTCACAGTACATTCCTCCACACCAGTATGATGTCCTCACAGTACATTCCCCCACACACAGTATGATGTCCTCACAGTACATTCCCCCACACACAGTATGATGTCTCACAGTACATTCCCCCACACACAGTATGATGTCCTCACAGTACATTCCCCACACACACAGTATGATGTCCTCACAGTACATTCCCCACACACACAGTATGATGTCCTCACAGTACATTCCTCCACACACAGTATGATGTCCTCACAGTACATTCCCCCACACACAGTATGATGTCCCCACAGTACATTCCCTCCACACACAGTATGATGTCCCCACAGTACATTCCCCCACACACAGTATGATGTCCTCACAGTACATTCCCCACACACAGTATGATGTCCTCACAGTACATTCCCCCACACACAGTATGATGTCCTCACAGTACATTCCTCCACACACAGTATGATGTCCTCACAGTACATTCCCCCACACACAGTATGATGTCCTCACAGTACATTCCCCACACACAGTATGATGTCCTCACAGTACATTCCCCCACAAACAGTATGATGTCCTCACAGTACATTCCCTCCACACACGTATGATGTCCTTACAGTACATCCCGCCCACACACAGTATGATGTCCCACAGTACATTCCCTCCACACACAGTATGATGTCCCCACCAGTACATTCCTCCCACACAATGATGTCCCACAGTACATTCCCCCACACACAGTATGATGTCTTCCACAGTACATTCCCTCCACACACAGTATGATGTCCTCACAGTACATACCCTCCACACACAGTATGATGTCCCCACAGTACATTCCCTCCACACACAGTATTGATGTCCCCACAGTACATTCCCTCCACACACAGTATGATGTCCCACAGTACATTCCCTCCACACACAGTATGATGTCCTCACAGTACATTCCTCCACACACAGTATGATGTCCCCACAGTCCATTCCCTCCACACACAGTATGATGTCTCACAGTACATTCCACACACACAGTATGATGTCCCCACAGTACATTCCTCCCACACACAGTATGATGTCCTCACAGTACATTCCTACACACACTGTATGATGTCCTCACAGTACATTCCCCCACACACAGTATGATCTCCTCAAAAGTACATTCCTCCACACACAGTATGATGTCCTCACAGTACATTCCCTCCACACACAGTATGATGTCCTCACAGTACATTCCCCCCACACACAGTATGATGTCCTCCACAGTACATTCCCCTCCACACACAGTATGATGTCCTCACAGTACATTCCCAC